>NC_134830.1:115660930-115806616 GCF_004210375.1 Tachypleus tridentatus
ATTACTGTTGGCTGAATCCAATAATGATATCTATTTTTCTTCATCACGTACAGATTTTGCACGAAAAGTCATATGTATTTTTACATAGATGATCATTTTTACTGAAATCGGGTCGCATTTCGTTGTGCTTAAATTGTTGACAACCACAGGCTATAAATTTCTCTTGACCAATCGCGACGTGAGAATCTTATCAATCGTTCTACAGCCCAAATATAATATTAAAAAAAACGTTAATTGTAGTGAACGAAATAATAATATGTACGAAGCAAGAGTTCTTTTTTCGTTCCTAATTTGTAAAAACATTCTTACGGGAAAAAAACCAACAAAAAACAATATTAACTTCGAAATCTGCACAGCTGAATTATGAAAAATCTATTATTAAAACCAAAATAAACTGAAATTAGTTCTCAAATATGTCAAAAAATAACGAGCTATGAGCTAAAGTTTGTACTTCAAAAATATTCAGAGCCGTTCTACGAGCCCATATGCTGCGACTAAAAACTGGTATTGGTCAAAATTTTAACAATTATACATAATAATGGTTGGTTAAAAATTAGCCTTTCCTAGAAGAACAAAATAACGTTTTGTTTTGAAAAAAATATTGGTCTAAATGCACTACGTTCAAAATTATAAATATTAATAGTGGAAAAAAACCTTACCTAAAAGAACTAACGTTTTTCTTTTGAAAGATGGTACCATGACAACTTCTTCATACGTAGCTATGTCCAGTTGATCAAAGATGGCGCTGTGCTTAGCTAAATACTTGTCACGAAAATGTTTTTTCTTTCTGCTAAATATTGAACAACTAACTAAAAGATTAAAAAAAATGTATGTGAAATGACTCAGAACTGTACCAGTGTTATATTTAATAGACATATTAGGTATTCAATTAATAGAAGATTATTCTAAGAACTTTACAATGAAAGCAAGAAAGAAAGTTTACTAATACGTCAACCACAATATATCGGCAATAACGAGTGCCGATGAGGTCTCGCGTGAATACCAGTGCTCGTGAGGCTGGCTATGTTTATTTGTTTTAGATTTCGCGCAAAGCTACTCAAGGATTATCTGCGCTAGCCGTCCCTAATTTAGCAGTGTAAGACTAGAGGGAAGGCAGCTAGTTATCACTACTTACCGCCAACTCTTGGGCGACTCTTTTACCAACGAATAGTGAGATTGCTCGTCACATTATAACGCCCCCACGGTTGAAAAGGCGAGCATGTTTGGTGAGATGGAGATTCGAACCTGCGACCCTGAGATTACGAGTGGAACGCCTTAACCCACCTGGCCGTACCGGGCATAGGCCGGCTATGACACAACAGACATGTTAATGATCTAGGTACGATTCATGTAATCAGTTTCATGAATAAACGTAAATGAATTAATTATTACGAATAAAATTATTAACAGACATTCACATAATACTTCAAGCTTCGTGATTTATACAAATATTAATAAAAAGGATAAACACATAAATGATATTGTTTTGGGGTTGCTGTTTGGCAGAATGTGGTACGTACCATTTGTTTGTCTATCCTTTAAGTAAATATCTTAAAGAATTCCAATGTAATTCGCCATTATTCTTCTCCTATCCTTTGTTTGTAAGTCCAAAACTCGTGTTTCTAGTAGCGCTGTTAAAGGCAGACGAAGAATGAAGAAGGTTCGATGATACAAAATATTTTACTTCTCTCTCTTGCACGGCCCAGCATGTCCAGGTGGTTAACGTGGTTAATATGCTCGCCTTTATTTCCGTTGGGGCGTTATAATTGCACGGTCATTCCCACTATTCGTTGATAAAAAAAGAGTTGGCGATGGATGGTGATGACTAGCTGCTTTCCCTCTAGTCTTACACTGCTAAATTAGGAACGGCTAGCACAGAAAGCCCTCGTGTAGCTTTGCGCGAAATTCAAAAGAGAGAAACAAACACAAGCTCTACAGGTGCAAACCTACCACAAAGATCACTAACATTAAGCGTCTGCCTAGAGGCGGTGTTCTGGTTCAAGGAAAGGAACCCGCTGACTTGAACAGTCTACTGAAAGCTTGGCCTGCAGACGTGTTCAAAACAGGAAATATTACAATACACCTACCAGGAACTAAACCAACACCTAAATCTTTTGTGATACGAGGTGTACATAATTCAATAGACACAGAAGACATTAAGGAAGCGTTAAGTACACAAAACATATTTCAGTAGACCGTATAATTTCAAACATTACTAAAAAACCCACAAACCTAATCAAAGTAGTCACAGACAACAGCCAGGATATTACACAGCTCATTAATAATGGTATCACTATGTGGTATCAAAGGTACACAGTAGAACAAACAAAAACACCAGCAGTGGTTGTCACACAGTGCTACCAATGCCAAAGGTTTGGACATGTAGCAGCAGCATGCCAAGCAAATGCGCGTTGTGTGGGCTGTGGGGAAAATCCTGCATAATACCAGGCACGTATTATGCAGGAATAATAGGCAAAAACTATTATTCAATAGTTGAATAATAATTCAATAAAAAAAAGAAAAGAAAAAACAACTACAAGGATTAAGTGTCTAGTGCAAGGTGGCCAGCTTGTGTAACATTTCTTAAATACATGTTAAAAGGGGAGAGGTATTTAGGACTATTTACATCATGTACGTGGTATCTGTTGAGATCACACATTAGTTATTCTTATGCCAATTCTTATTGAAATATTTTAAAGAATTATGCAAGAGTCTTTCAGATATTGTGTCTATGTTTGCATACTTGCGCATGAATGTGGTTGAGGTGCTACGTGGTACTTTATACGAGGGCTGTTCAAAAAAAATACGCGGACTGACGTCATAAAACAAAATGTACTTTATTTAGAAGTTACAGGTCTGGGACCCCTTCAAAGTACTCTCCTCCCCAACGCACACAGTTATTCCAACGGTGTTTCCACTTGTTGAAACAGTCCTGGTACGCTTCTTTTGTAATGTCCTCCAGCTCCTTCGTCGCATTTGCCTTAATCTCGGGAATCGTCTCAAATCTTCTTCCTTTCAAGGGTCTTTTGAGTTTGGGGAACAAGAAAATATCTCAAGGAGCAAGGTCAGGTGAGTAGGGGGGTGGGGGTGGGGAAGAACAGTGATCGAGTGTTTGGCCAAAAACTCACGAGTTCTGAGGCACAAATTTCGCAGCAACGCGGTGCATCTTCAATTTTTCGATCAAAATCTCGTAACAAGATCCAACTGATATCCCACACTCTTTAGCAAGCTCCCTGACAATCAGACGTCGATTTGCCCGCATCTGGGTGTTGATTTTGTCGACGTGTGGGTCGTCAGTTGACGTGGAAGGACGTCCAGGACGCTCATCAACTTCAATGGACTGTCGACCATCCTTAAAACGTTCATGCCACTTGAAACATGCCGTACGCTTCATAGCAACATCACCGTAACCTGTGTTAAGCATAGCAAAAGTTTCAGTCGCGGAGTTTCCAAGTTTAACACAAAATTGCTTCTTCAGGTCATTCATTCTGAAATCCGCCAAACGAAAAAAATCGCACTTCACTTAAAACCGTATAGCTAATACACAAATGAAGATATCTGCAATCGGGAAATGGCGTCGTAATCAGCTGATCTGTGCGAACCTAGCGACACCAAGCGGATTCCCCTGGAACCAACTGGAGCCGCGCAATTCAAACAGTCCGCGTATTTTTTTAACAGACCTCGTATGCCGAAGTTAGAACTGAATTTTGTATACGTTGAAGTTTCTGTAAATGTGTGGGTGCTATGTTAATCCAGGCAGGTGATGCATATTCTATTGTTGGTCTAATGTACGTTTTGTAGATTTTAAGTATGTTGTCTGGTGATGTTCCTTGGATTTTACCTGAAAGACTTCTTGCATAGTTTGCTCTTTTCCATATTCGTATCAGTACATTTTTAATATGTGGTATTCACGTTAATTTTGAATCATAGGTTAGACCAAGAAATTTAGCAGAAGTAGCAGTCAGTAAAAGTGATCCATTCAGATAGAGCTTTGGTGGATCTTTTTTCAGCTTATTCAGTCTGCTGAATAATATGACTTGTGTTTTCGGAATATTGATTTTGATTCTGTATTTCTGGCAGTATTCTTCGATGTTATTTAGAACTGGTTGTAGGTTCGTTACTGCTATTGACGGAGTGGGGGCACTTTTCCAGACTGCTACATCGTCAGCGAACTGTGATGCATAACCTAAATTTAGGTCCGACAGAGGCATATTACTCACGTACATGATAAATAATATAGGGCTAATAATCCCTCCCTGCGGGACTCCTGCTTGGGGTGAAAAGGACCCTGAGTGGGCCCCATTCACATTTACTTTACACATTCTGTTTTCCAGGAAGTTGGACAGCCAGCGAATAGTTTCCTGGGGTAATGCCATTTCAAGTAATCTATGACATAAGCCATTATGCCACACTGTGTCAAAAGCTTTCTCAATGTCGAGAAAGCAAGCTACATTGCATTCGTTTTTGTTGAAGCTGTCGGTAATTGATTCTGTAAGTCGAATCAGGTGGTCTGTAGTTTGGCGGTTTTTTCGAAATCCGTTTTGAATTTCTGGTAATTTTGAATTTTCTTCTAAGTATACTGACAGACGATTACTAATTATCCTCTCTAATACTTTGCCAAAACAACTGGTTGCTAATCGGGCGGTAGTTGTTTGGTTTATTCGCTGACTTTCCTTCTTTCTGGAACATTAATATTATTGCTTCCTTCCAAGAAACGGGGATATATCCTGCTGATAGTGAGAGATTAAATAACGCTGTTAGGTGTTCATATAATCTCTGAGTGCCTTGTTTTAGGAGGATAGCTTGAATACCATCTTCTCCAGGGGCTTTGTTTTTTGTGTTGTTGATAGCAGTTACGACTTCTGTTACAGTGATATGTTTAATCAGTTGATGAGTGCTCCAGTCTTTTGTTTTTTCTTGGTGTATAGTAGTGTTGACTGGAAATTTAGGTGTAAAAATGCTTCTGTTGTGATCTATAAAGTTGTTAACTGTATTATAGAAGTATCTGTTCATGTCTGGTTCATGATGTGTCTTGAACGTGTTTTCTAGGTGTTTTTAAATATCTCGGCTTTTTCTGTGTTAGTGTATGCTGTTTCTCCATCCAGTTCCAGTGGTGGATATACTGTGTTTGTTGTTCCTGTATTTGTAAATCTTTTCAAGTGTGTCCAAAATTGTTTAGGATCAGTTTTGTGATTTAGATCGGAACAGAAGGTGTCCCAGTTTTCTTGTTTTAAGTTTCGTATTTTATTCCTTATTGTGTTTATCTGTGTTTTAAGTGTGGGGTTGCGATTTTGAATGTACTGTCTGCGGAGTATACGTCTGTCTTTAATTAAGTGTATTATGTCTTTATGTGGTTGCCATGAATGAGTTGTTGTGAAGTGTTTTGTTTCGGTATAGAACTGTTGGCTGCATGTTTTAGACACTCAGAGATGATATGACAGTATGCATCTATATCTGATGCGTCCGCGGCAATATGTAGTACTTCTGAAGGTAAGGTTTCATTTAATATAGTTTGAAAAACTGGCCAATTAGCTTTGTTGTAGTTCAGTTGGTCTTTAACTATGATTTTATTTAAGTGGGGGTGAGATTGAAGATACACCAAACTGGGAGGTGGTCACTATCCAAATCGTGACCAACATGAAAATTTACGAATTTGCGACTCATATTTGACGAACACAGGCATAGGTCTAGTATTTCACTGGTGCCGTGTGCGTACGAGATATGTGTCGGTGTTGCATCGTTTAATAAAGTCATGTTTGATTCATCCAAAAATTTAAAAAGTAAATTGCCATTTGCGTTTGTACTTCGACAGTTGAATGCTATATGTTTACCGTTTAGGTCGCCGATTATAATAAGATTAGAATTGTTATTATACAATATATTCAAAAGATTTACATCTAACACTGTACTAGGCGAGCAGTAGATGCCCGCCACAGTAACGTCTGCATGATTTTGCGTTTTAATATTAATGATTATAGATTCGTTACTGGAAGGGATACTAAGTTCCTGAACTATAAGTTCAGTCCTATACAATGATAAAATGCCTCTGTTTGGATCTCTATTATCATTCCTGTCACGCCTAATATTGGAGTAGCCGTTTAGTTTGAATCGATGGTAGTTATATAGGAGAGTTTCACTAATTATAATTACATCTGGTTTTATGGAGTTTGTTGTATCTTCAATCTCATGTTTCTTGGAAGCAAGAGCACCCTGGATATTGACGTGTAGAACTGTGAAGTTATCCATGTTTAGTAGAGTTTATGATGGAGGTCAAAATTTCATATGTGTTTGAAATTTACCTATGATAAAGGTAAATAGTTGATTATTATTCAACTATTGAATAATAATAATTTTGTTATTTTACTTTTTATTTTATTCTTTTCTATTATTATGATTAGTCTATTGTTACTACAAGTAGTAGTAGCATTCTCTCCATGAAGAAAAACAACATAAGAAGAAAAAGAAGAAGAAAAAAACATGTATATATGAAAAGTACAAAAAAAAACATAAAGAAAAAAACAAAAGAAATAATTAAAGGGGAAAAAAGAAACTTGTGTGTCCATGCATGGACTGTGCCCTGAAATGGGCCTGAGGACGATGTTATACTTTTACTCTGGCCCAAAGCTATAAAAAAAAAAAAAATCAACGACAGACGCTATCAACGTTCGGGAGGGAGGAAGAGGTCTAATGTACCTGACCCTCCTGGGTATCAAACATAAAATACCCAAATACCCACACAGTGAACTCTCTTGCATGACTAAAGTTTTCACTTCCCTGGTGTTAAAAAAAAAATCATTTAAACCCGTTCAAATAATGTAGACACTTCCCATGCGTCCCAGATTTTACAAATCAAAATAATTTCAATGTTTAAAATAAAACTTGCCCTTATCACTGTTTGTTTTCTCCATGGCAAGCGAGGCCATTCTCCACTCTTGAAGTTCAGGTGAAGGAATGAGTCCTGCCGTGCCATTGGTGCCTTCTTTTTTCGCTTGCCACCAATTGTGATCATCCTTACTTATCACTTGTAGTATATCGCCTATTTGAAACGACACTCCAGCTTGTGGACATGGGATCAACTCGTCGTCATAGGGATTATAAGAGAATTGAGCACGAACGTAGATCTGAAATGTGTTTGGCAGCTTCAGTTGCGCGTTTGGCAATACCTTTTTACCTTTCTTCATTTACTAGCTGTGTTTATTAGTCAATTAGAGACTTCTGGAAAACTTTGATAAAATGAATTTAATACTTTTGAAACGGAGAATAAAATTTAAAACTAAGTAAAAATATATGTTTTGTTACACTTTTAACACTGTAGCCGAGTGTAGTCAAGGTTTAGTAACATGTTACGGTGTGATGATTCACAAACATCTGCTTGGATTTTAGAAGCATCTTAAATTGTGTTACTTTATTTACTGTACCTTGTGTAGAATTACTTTATTTCCTCTACCTTGTGTAAAATTACTTTATTTACTGTACCTTACGTAGAATTACTTTATTTACTGTATCTTACGTAGAATTACTTTATTTACTGTACCTTACTTATTGTATTGATTACTTAGGAAGGTCGAAACGTTGTTCTTTGCTTTATCAGTAAAAATGTTAATACCCATGCCAGCCTTCAAGGGGGTTTCTCGTCATCAAGAACGATCATCTTCTCCTACTTATTGCGTCGATTACCTTTTCTTACCTATTGTATTGACCTTTTTTTGCCGATTGTATTAATTTCCAGTACTGATATTCAGCATAGTAAAAACAGGCATAATAATGTGATTCTAACAAATACAACAAGCATGACATAAGAAATAGGTCACGTACAGTTATAATGTAAAGAATGTATGATCAAAACTGTGTTGAATGTGTCACTAATAGGTATAATGTTTAATAATGTGTCACTAAAAGTATGAGAAAGGTATCGGTGTCAAAAAGAACGTGTAATGTGTGACAACAGAAACAGAAAACACACTGATGAATTCGTCTTTAAAAATATACGCTTCAAGTGATACGACACAGTCTGCAGCTGACTCATAACAACAGTGCGTCACGGAAACCAAATTCACGAATTTCAACATGCGGGTAACAAACAGGTAATTGCGTTTTCTCTAACCTATTTTAACATAATACGAAAAAGAATATATAAAGTAATATGTCAAAACTGACATATTCAGGGTTGGAAGTAAAGATTGTAGATGTTGCTTGGGGTAAACCACAATATAAACAAAAGGAACAGTTTTATTTTGTGATTGTAAAGCACAAAGCTACACAGTGCTAACTGTGCTCTGTCCACCACGGACATCGAAAATCGACGCGCGTGTAGTGTTTTTCTATGACATCAAAGTTCTAAATTACTCATAATATATCCAAGTATATTCATTTGATTACTAGATAATTAAATCCTGGATAAACAAATGGTAGATAAGTTCAACTTTTCTAACGCGAATTTAGCGATGATGGAGGTTACAAAAAACAACCATTTTTTGAAAACATCGCATAAGGATATTAAATTGGATCATCTTTCATCACATCACCTTTCACCACCTTTGAAAATGGCCAGTAAGAAAGTTCTGGTCATTTTAAAGACGACTGGTCAGAGTATTAAAACTTAAGGTTACCTGAAGATGACCTAAGAAGGTCGAAACCTTTCTATTTTATTTAATTGAGTTTTAATACCCATATCAGCCGTCTTGAGAATACATTTTCACTTTATGAGGGTTTCTCGTCGTCATGAAAGTTCTGGTCAGAGATTCGATTTAACGTGGAGAGCAAATGGAAATCAACGCTTGTTCCAACACACACCAGCCTTGAACTAGGGTCATTCCTTAACAGGGCATGATACAGTTTACACACGATTAGTAATTCAACATTACTAACCTGGAACGTTAGAAATTAAAAATCTTATATCTGTAAAACGATTGAACAATCATACAATTAAGAGGTTGTTTTACCTATGTTATGGACATTTTTCATTAAAAATTATACAGCCATTTTTAAACGCTATTTTCTAAAAGTGGGTTCCTAGAATTGCTTCTAAATTTTCTGTACCCACTAATAGTATAAATAAGCGTAGGTTTAAGGTTATTTTAACGACTGCCCGGCATGGTCGGGCGGTTAAGGCACTGGACTCGTAATCTGAGGATCGCGGGTTCAAATCCCCATCACACCAAACATGCTTGCCCTTTCAACCGTGGAGACGTCATAAAGTTACGGTCAATTCTACTATTTGTTTGTAAAAAAGTAGCCAAAGAGTTGGCGGTGGGTGGTGATGACTAGCTGCCTTTCCTCTAGTCTTACACTGCTAAATTAGGAACGGCTAGCGCAGATAGCTCTCGTGTAGCTTTGCGCGAAATTCAAAACAAAAACACATTTTAGTGACCTAGTGGGTCAGCGGTAAGCTTACAATGCGAAATAATATTTTCATCCCTTAACAATACCATTATAGGTCGCTTTGTTCATAAGTTAGTGATAAGTCTGTTTCTAGATTGTTGGAAGTTTATTCTACTTCTGTATTTCTAAACAACTTTTATTTCACAAAAGAAAGAAAAATATCAAATGCTTTCCTTCAAATATTTAACGTCCTCAGCTGCTACAGCGGTAAGTCTACGGATTTACAATGCTACAATCAGGGGTTCGATTCCCGTCGGTGGACTCAACAGATAGCTCGATGTGGCTTTGCTATAAAGAATGTATAAATAGGGCCTGGCATGGCCTAGCGCGTTAAGGCGTGCGCTTCGTAATCTGAGGGTCGCGCCAAATATGCTCGCCCTCCCAGCCGTGGGGGCGTTATAATGTGACGGTCAATCCCACTTTTCGTTGGTAAAAGAGTAGCCCAAGAGTTGGCGGTGGGTGGTGATGACTAGCTGCCTTCCCTCTAGTCTTACACTGCTAAATTAGGGACGGCTAGCACAGATAGCCCTCGAGTAGCTTTGTGCGAAATTCCCAAACAAACAAACAAAATCAAATATTTAAGCAATGCAAGCCAAGGCACTTTTCTGCAGATGTACGTTCTTGCGCTCAACGCCAGTAAAATAGGATTTTGACTCAGTTGGTTGCTTAGGAAACCGTCATTCAAGGACGGTCGCCAAGATCTGGGTGCCTATTCTCCCCGTGTTTACTTACAAGATTTATCTCCTGACAAACGCAAGATGTCTAATAAAAAAGACATAACATAAAACATCTGTATAAAAAAAGAAAAAAGTATATGAAATGGTACGTGATATGCCCTGGTACAAACAATATGTTTTATTTCCGCATAATCAGAGTTTCTTTTTGCATCACTAGGGGATATGAGTATTAAGTTCAAGTGCAACATATCGGTTTTGGTGTGTCTTGAAAGTTAGCGCAAAACCACACGAGCGCTAGCCGTCCATAATCTAGCAGTGACAGGCTCGAGGGAAGGCAGCTAGTCATCACCAACTCTTGGGCTACTCTTTTACCAACGAATAGGGGGATTGACCGTGACATTATAAAGCTCACCACGACCGAAAGGATGATTATGTTTGGTGCGACGGGGATTCGAGCCCGCGACTCTCGGATTACAAGTTGTATGCCTTAACCACCTGGCCATGCCGGGCCACAGACGAGATAACAAACGGTATAGAGACAACGTAAACTATGTCATACGCTAATTCTGCCAATATCAGACAACAGTATGATTGAAGAGGTTCAATATTTCAGTCGAGACTTTTAGCAGGTAACTTAGCTTTGTCCAATCTGAGGGTCGCGGGTTCGAATCCCCGTCCCACCAAATACACTCGCCCTTTTGGCCATGGAGATGTTGTAACGTTACAGCCAATCCCACTATTCGTTGGTAAAAGAATAGCCCAACATTTTGGGCATAGATGTTGACAACTAGCTGCCTTCTCTCTAGTCTTTCAGTACTAAAGTAGGGAGGGCTAGCACAGGTAGCTCTTTGTAGCTTTGCGCGAAATTCAAAACATACAAATAAACAAATGAATGAAAATTTCATTATTTCAAAAAAAAAGATTTAATTAGTCACTCATAATGATAAACTGAAAACAATTAAATTTTTTAATTAGAAAACTTTTAAAAGTACTCTCAAATTTCAAACCTGTAATATTTATTTTTAAAATTAGAATACAACGAACAGCGGAAAATGTCTCACCTGAAATCGTGCCGCCCGGAACAGGTGCCCTTCCCCTATGAATACGCTACTGCATGCAGACAACCATTGTTAAATTAATATATTTAGTTTAAATCCTGTCGATACGTGAGAAAACACACAAATCAAATATATTGCCTGTAGACGTATGTAGGTCTGTTAACATATTGTTAAACTTTTGTGTTATGTTCGTGATGACAAGAAACACACTTGAAGTTAAAATGTGTTCTCTTTAATTAAAATAAAGTGATAATACCCATACCAGCCGTCTTGAGAACACATTTGTATTATATTGAACTGTGTCTATACAGAAGGCGCATGTACACCAAACACATTACTGAATTTGTTTATGTTAGATTCATTTCATATGGATGCGTGATGATTTGTTGCGTTATATTGTGACCTTGTGGTAACAGGAAAAACAAACGAATAATAAAGTTAACTTATGTAAACATGTTATAAGGCTATTGAATAATAAAACAGTAAGAATAGTTAACTATAGTTTGTCAACGTTTCACACAATATAATCCTTTAGATAATGAAAATTTGTCAAGGTTTTACTTACTAAAATGTTTAGAGAATGAAAGTGTCAAAGTTTTACATAACATAATGTTTTACACAATGAAGGTTTGTCAAGGTTTTACACAATAAATGTTTTTGACAATGAAAGTTTTGTGTCTATTTTACCGTTTACTAACGAATACTTACAAGTATAGGTGGAGGGTGAACTCGGAAGTACTAAAACACAAGGAATAAGAGAAGGTAAGTTAGACAGAAATATTTTAACTGGAAATAAAAACTTTGTTACGTAGTTAAAGCATAAAAATACTATATTTTGAGTTATGTTTTAAAATTCAAGTTTACTTCATAGAATTGTCTAAGCAATGAGTCTAGAACAGGTATTAATTAATAAGACATGCGACCAAACAGCTTTCAGATTAGAACAAGTATCACTCAATACATTTGATCATAAGAAAGAACTAATGTTTTCATTAGGTACAGGAACTTACGATAAGTAACAAATTTGATATAACAAAAACAAGATAATATTTAAGATTTTTAAAAGAAAAATAGATCTATGATTGTCGCATTTTAATTATTATATTGTTTCAGATAATTACGTAGAGATAAACCAGAATTGTCTGTTTAATCTTGAACTGATAGATTCTGCGGAAAGCAGTTAATCAATAACATTCTCCACTATCTTTTGAACTATTCTAATCAAATACTGAAATTTGTAAAATACACGCACTGCTTCAAAATGCCTTTTTTTTTTTACGGCAACGAGGCTTTAACCACGGACCTTCAGATTCACAATAGGTAAAGTAACCATCGGCGCCGTATTTTGTGAGCCATTTTCGGTGGTTTAGGGCGATTTTAACAGTTTAAATATTCTAATTTCTTTTTAGCTAGTATATTTGGTGGAACGGAGATTCGACCACGCAGACTGCGAGTTAAGCGCTCTAACCACGAGGTCATGCCAGGCTAGACCAATCCATCCGAAACGATCAATACTAACAAAAAATTCTAGTTGATTCGTTTTTATATATTTATAGTTCATTCTCTTATTACAGATGCACTATTTATCTTGGTGATTCAGGTCTAACATGACCTGATGCTAGGGTGTTCCATAAGCAACCTGAGGATCGCGGGTTCGAATCTCCGTTAATGAAAATGCTCTCCCCTTCAGCCTAAGTCGTTTTAATATGGCACTCAATTCCACTTTTCTTCAGTAAAAAGAGTAACCCAACAGCTGACGGTGGGTGATGTTAACTGGCTGCTTTCCTGTCTTATAAATTAGGGACAGCTGGCACAGGTAGCCCTGGAGTAATTTCGCACGAAAGTCCAAAAACAACTAATTAGTTAACCATCCGCCTTCTTCACAAAATGATTAAAAGTTAGACATCACTTCTGTGTCGTTTTTTGCTGTTGTAAATTTACTGTTCATAGAAACTGTTGAAAAGAGAGATCACATACACATCAAATGTTGTGCACCATAAATATCAATTAACACGTTAGGCCGGGTGTAACATAGGTGCAGAACTATATAGGTTCAGTTCAAGTTAATAAACAAGCTTCGCACTTTGAGCGTTATAAAAGTGACAGTCAGTCCTGTTATCTGATTTAGAAAATTGGACAAAACCCTTGTGACACTGACTGCTCTCTCTCTCTCTCTGGTGAGTTGTTCAAAATGAGAAAAATATATACTTTCACACGAAAGGTCTCTGACCTAAGTCTTTTAGCCCATTTGTTGTATAATGTAATGCTCTGGTTTAAAATTCACAGTTGCCAGTAGATTCGGATTGAGTAAAGAACTTAAGTATCTATTCTGGACACACGTAGTTTTCGTAAGTTAATATTGTTCAAACTTGGTGGACATTAATAGAGGACCTTAACTACAGAATTGTCGAATAAGGCTCACCGGGTTTATAAACGCATTTTTCTAAACTCTTTATGTTCCAAATTTCTTTTAAGTAAACGAATTTGTTAGTTACATAGCCCCTGGTAACGTATTAGTTGCGCACAAAAATTGTGGTAAAAAATAACACAAATGCAATTAATTTAAATTGGTGCGAATCGATCTTGGGGATTTAAGACATTGGAATTTTTGGTTTTCTAAAATAAACTGTTATTTAGCTTCTTGATGTAATTCTAAAGTACTTATGATAATATGTGTAAATAGACAATGTATAAGACGGCCCCATTTAACACCTGAATATGTTATCAGGGAAAGTATGCTCTCTGTCATGTTATGATACACTCTTCATTTACAGAATGGATCACAAAAGAGTAAATCTTCTTTGAAAATCCCAGTTTAACCATCATTGAACAAAAAAATTACGAAATTAATTAATACAGGGTGTTTATTAAGAAAGTATATCTTTCAGTAAAAACATCGAAAATGGATAAACTTCAAACTCAATATGATAGAACACATACATTCCATGAATACTTATAGAGATGATTCTACACGAGCACATTCAGTATCTATGCAGAACTCTAATATGTCAGCAGCATTGCAGAACACATTTTGGAGAATTTCAGGAGTTGTTTTATTAACAGCTCTTACAATACGTCTAAGTAGGTCCTGGAAATTTCTAACTTTCATTTGATAGACATCTGTTTTGATAAAGCCCAATGTAAAAAAATCCAAGGGTATCGAGCTGCCTGAGACCTGTTGACTCCATATCAGATCACGATTTGAAAATCGTTCATTGCGTACTTGCAAGTTGACCCATCTTGTCGAAAGACAACGATGCTCAAAATGCCATCTGAATAAAACTGTGGTTCTAGCAATTGCTAAGGCATGACCAGATAAATAACGCCCATAACTGTAGCTTCAGCAAAGAAGAAGGACCCATAAATCTTGAATTTTGTCATACCCAACCAGGCATTAACTTTAGGATTATCTCTTTCCCACTAATAGGAGAAATCAACTGGCTTTTCATTAGCCCATATGCAACAGTTGTGACGATTAACATTTGCACACCTGTGGAAAGTTGCTTCATCACTGAAAAGAATGTAGTCCATTAAACTTTCTCTCTGAATGCGTTTCACAAGATCAGCACATATTACGTTTCGTTACGGATAATCCTGTTCACGCTAATCACGCAACACCTGAATATCATAACAATCTTGTTCAAATGCGTTTTCAAAATTTTGCGGATAGTCGAATTGGGTATTCCGAGAGTTCGTGGTGCAGTGCGAGTTTACGTACTTGGATCTTCATTTATAACATATTGTCTTGTCTGAAGGACAAGGCTTATGAAACTTTCTTCCAAACTCCTCTCTGATTTCTTTGTATTTCTTTCCTTTAATACAGTGTTACAACCACCACACGTTCTCTCACGTTCAACTTCTTAAATAAAAATTACTAATTTACTGAAATAGTTACTTACTTTATAAACACTTTGTACAATACAATATCTGCACTCCGCTTGTCATGGGCCTGACATGGCCAGGTGGTTAGGGCGTTAGTCTCGCAATCTGAGGGTCGCAGGCTCGAATCCCCGTCACACTAAGCATGCTCACCAATTTAAAACAAACAAACCGTTTGTAGTGACTGGCACAAACCTAAGTCGGTAATTTGAAAATTAATTACCCGAGAAGTAAAAAAAAAATTACTTCAGTAAAAACTCTCTAAAATCTCTCTCTTATTTCGATATCCCTGGTGGGCAGAGCACAGATAGCCCATAGCTTTATAATTAACTTCAAAACAACACAACAAACCGTTTTTTCTTTTTTAATTTCGCGTAAAGCTACGAATAAAGGGTTTGTTTGTTTGTTTTTAGTTTTATTTGAATTTCGCGCAAAGCTAGACGAGGGCTATCTGCGCTAGCCGTCCCTAATATAGCAGTGTAAGACTAGAGGAAAGGCAGCTAGTTACAACCACCCACCGCCATCACTTGGGCCATCTCTTTTATCAACGAATAGTAGAATTGATCGTCACATTATATAGCCCCCACAGCTGAAAGGGCGAACATGCTTGGTGTAACGCGGATTCGAACCCGCGACCCTCAGATTACGAGTCGAACGTTTTAACCCACCAGGCCATGCCAGGCCCAACAAAAACCTTTCTAAAAATGGTATCAAAGAAAATAACATATTTCCTACTTTAGACATTAAAGACATGAGCGAAAGTTTTAGTTTTATAACAATCAGTAAAGCTTGTGTAGAAATGTCATGAATGAAGATCGAGGTACGTAAACTCGCACTGCACCAGGAACCCTCGGAATACCCAATTCGACTATCCGCAAAATTTTGAAAACGCATTTGAACAAGATAGTTCACCTTGGTCGCAGTCGAAGGCTGCTCTATACTGACCGCTAACCCTACTTAGGAAATAGTTCCGCCCGATTAAAATCGCACTGATTAAATGTCGTAGTGAGCCTCTACCACTGACACACGTGCACGTTGATAACTATGACGTCATATATAAAGTATTTTTGTAAACTTTTTCATTAAATGGTTATAAAAAATGGACTTTCAAAATTTATCTCATTAAAAAAAACCCACCAACCTCACTCACACGCACATTTTTTCCCCCTGAATAAACATGCATTCTTATTGCAAATAAAGATGTTTTGAATGTATGTTTTCTCATAGTGAAACCACTTGGGCTCTCTGCTGTGCCAGATGGCAAAGGCGATCGACTTGTAATATGAGGGTCGCAGATTCGAATCCCCATCGCACCATACATGCTCCCCTTTCAGCTGTGGGGGCGTTATAATTTGACGGTGAATCCCACTATTCGTTGGTAAGAGAGAAGCCCAAGATTTGGCGGTGGGTGGTGATGACTAGCTGCCTTCCCTTTTACACTGCTAAATTAGGGACGACTAGCGCAGATAGCCCTCGTTTAGCTTTGCGCCGAATTAAAAAACAAATTCTCTGCCGTGTCCACCGAGGAAAGTTAAGAAACATAAACTATTCGTTTTTGCTTACCTCACAAGGTGGCGGGGCATTCCTAAAGCTAGGAATTATTTTGAAAGTAACTTTGCCCTGAACCTCTTTCTGAAAAAAAGAACAACAAACAAACACAAAAACGCACAAAACTAAAAACAGCTATTAATGATACTAGTTAATCCTATAAAACTGCAACTAGACGCTTATAAATTCCACTTTAAGTAGTTCCAATCTGACCAGTGTGACCAAACTTTTATCATAAAGTTTAACCATCTGACCTTTCTTTCTCTCTGAACTTTCTCTTCAATTAATAAATTATTCTAACTGAAATGTTAATTTTCGATAACCTAAACAACATATAATGTTGGTCTTATTTATTCAACAGAGGGCAGTAAAATGCCTTCATCAAATCACGATGAAACCAAGAGAGAGAGGGGTCCGACTTACCAGCATTTTCTGCAACATGTCCACAGACTGGTTAGTTATGTGGATTCCATTGATTTCGCGAATTTCATCGCCCACGTGTAAAGAACCTATTAAAATGGAACAATATTATCGTTTTCATTTATCTTTAAACTAGAAACCAACGCTGTAAATCATGAATTAGAAAGTTATTTAAACCGTGCTTTATGCCATATTTTTCCTAACTTAGTTTAACATGAATAAACCGTCATGCCCAAATATAAGTGAGAGAATTAACTATTCACAAAAACTCAATACGTATTATCCGAAGGTGCCTAGTGGCTCCACATGATGGAGAAAAATCGACTATTTTAAATATTATTTATCTGTGATTCCCTAAAATATTATACAAACAACGTTTCATCACGGCGGACTAATTGTAGCTGCTTTCAATACATTGCAAGTGAAAGAAAAGTCACCAATCGCTGGGAAGTCACAAACAAAAATTTCCACTACATTCTCTCTATTCACAGTATAGGTTATAAGTTTTGATTCGTTAGCAGTAAAAACCATTCATTGGTTAAGATGTGTTAAACTGGTTTGAATTAGTCAAAGCTCTCATATCACAAACTATTTTCAATTAATAAATGTGAAAATGTAACTACTCTGTTAACTTTTATGAAGACGAACTCGGGCTCTCATTATGTGGTCTAAGTCTTCTGTGAATATTAGTAATTTATCATCATAAATCGCGTAAATCGTCCCAGAAATATTCGATTTTTTTATTGATTGTCCCCATACCTATAAATATATATATATAAATCTCGTTAAGTCAATCATTAGTGAGTACAGTAACATTCCACTGCAAATGCATTTTGATTACATCTTTCTTAGCTAGTCCATTAAGAATTTCAAATTAGAGAAATGTACAAGTAATATAACAAATTTATTATTGTTTGTCACAAGGAGGCTTTTCGTTCAATGATTTGGGCTGAAAATACTGCAGACCAAAGTAGTTCTGAAATGCTATGCTATATAATACAATAAGTTCGCGTGAACGTGAAAGACACCTGGATTGACAAAAAACACGAAACTTGAAAGGCCAAATAAACGTGATTAAAATCATGTTTGACTTTAGATACTTGCTGATTCATTTTAAATTTCAAATTAGAGACACATAGGTCAGAATTATTATAAATAATTGTTTTAAACGCCTCTGATTGTTGGCATTTTTGTAATCCCATTTGTTTGGGCTAATGAGCTGTCTCCTTTTGAAATCTTACGTGTTTCATAATCATAATTAACGTTCATTGATCAAGTGTTTAATATTTTAACCGAGTTAAAAAATGAATAATTAATGTTATATCTCACAGACTGACCACACTGACAGTCCATACTAAACACTGCTCCAAAAACATTTGATTCTTCTACACTTGTAAATTTCTTATTTCTATGACGACCACCTGATAGGCCAGCGGTAAGCTTGAGAGTTAACAAAAAATACACTATTCTCTGATCTTCCCCACTTTTCTATATCCTCAAACTCTTTTCAGATCCTTAGTAAGCCTTTATCTAATATTTCTCACCCTTCCGGATCCTCAACTCTTTCTTTAAATCTTCTCTGCGTTCCTCATTCTCAAACTCATTTCTAATTTCTCTCGCCCTACTCGATCCTCAAACCATTCTCTGATCTTTACCACCATTCCATATCCTCGAACTCTTTTCTGATCTTCACTAAGCCTTTATCTAATTTTTTTTAAATCTTCCGAATCCTCAAACTTTTTCTAGTTTCTCGCGCCTACTCGATCCTCAAACCATTCTCTGATCTTTACCACCATTCCATATCCTCGAACTCTTTTCTGATCTTCACTAAGCCTTTATCTAATCTTTTTTTAAATCTTCCGAATCCTCAAACTTTTTTCTAGTTTCTCTCGCCCTACTCGATCCTCAAACCATTCTCTGATCTTTACCACCATTCCATATCCTCGAACTCTTTTGTGATCTTCACTAAGCCTTTATCTAATCTTTTTTAAATCTTCCGAATCCTCAATTTTTTTTCTGGTTTCTCTTGCCCTACTCGATCCTCAAATCATTCTCTGATATTTACCACTTTTAGGTATTTTCCTTCTCCTTTTCACAGCTTTACCATAGCTTATCCACTATTCTCGTTTGCTGTTTTCTGAACGTTATTTCACACCGTATAGCAAAATAATTTGTAGACAACACCTCGCGTGACTTGATAGGTATGTCCGTACACAGAATGGTACGGGTACCTGTCTTAGCCTTCGTTGTCTCCATACACGCAAGTGTCAACTTGGAAGCGTGATTGAATGACCCTTTCCGAAGAATATGAAAAATTTATTACGTCGTAATCAATAAACCACGTACCGTTATTGGATTACAGGATGTTAGCTTCGCACTAAACGAATTTGATTTTGACGTTTCTCTTTACCTTTCAAAATTGCAGCTTGCAAGTCAAACGAAAGCCTGCACGCATCAGAAATTTTGTTTGAACGTTTCTTTGCACTCCTCTAGTTCCATTTAAAAGGACATTAGTATGTGACTATAATTCTGTTCCATTGGATAGACAGATCTATAAGACGCTGTCACATTTAAAGGTAGGTAGAAAACGAGGGTTGTTTTCCCCTCAGCAAGAAGCTGTAAGAACGTGAGTAAATTATTAGTCGGAAGAATTATAATTTAGAGAAATATTAAATATTTATTCACAAACCATTAATGTCTTTAAGAGTTTTAAGAGGTTAATATTTATTTGGCTGAAACTAAAATAAATAAATAAAAAAAGCCGAACTTTATGTTTTTGTACGAAAGTTTCTGTTGTGTCTTTATTAGTACAGTAATTTCCAAAAATACGTAGCGACATCTTTTTTTTTTTAAGCATTAAAGTTAATGGCTCTGCGTTTTAGTCATTGTAAAATCTACTTCTGTAAAGTATCGATTTACGACATTAAATGTTTCTAATCGGTTTATTACACAAGTTTGTCTTCATTGATTTATCTTTTTAAATTATTTAAGTTGTGTTCTATACAATTATTTCACATTTTATTAAAAGTTCTGTGTAATTGAGCCAAAGAAAAATCTTACCTTTGATTTTAACAGAAAGTCGATGTAATATCAGCTCAATTTTTGTTTCATGTAGGCTTTATTCTGAATTGAATTGAAATAAATACACTTGCCTCTTATTAAAGCCACAAACCAGTGAGTTAAGTGGAGGTTAGGGTCGCTCGACAAGTAATCTGTGGGTCGCGGGTTCAAATCCCAAGCACACCGAACATGCTCGCTCTTTCAGCCATGGGGATGTTATAATGTTACGGTCAATCCCACTATTCGTTGGTAAAAGAGTAGCTCAAGAGTTGGCGATGGGTGGTGATAACTAGCTGCTTTCTCTCTAGTCTTACACTGCTAAATTAGGGATGGCTGGTGCAGACAGCCCTCGTGCAGCTTTGTGCAAAATTAAAAACAAACAAAACAAGGTTATTTACCCGTAATGAAACAAGATGGCTGACAACTTCTACAGTAACCGAATTTATAGTGTCTTGTGTGGAGCTCAAGGTATTTGTTTTGTTAATAAAATAAAAATGTTTAATTTCATAAACATGCGTAAATTAAATCAACCATTAGGCTACCAGAAAACTTATTTTAAAATGATTCTATCAACGTTCGTGGAATGCTACAAACTTCTCGAAAATTGGCTGCTACACTTATATCATTACTTTTTGTTTATGTCGCGTTGCATCGTTCTTGTAGCATTCATTCGCCAGTTCGTCTGTCGGTAATGTCACGTGAACCTTATAACGTTTAGCCATTGGTTGATCTCTCGGTAGGGTCACGTAAGCTTTTATAATGTTTAGCCAATAATTCATCTCCCGCAATATCATGGGAAATTTATTACACTTTTGTGATTCGAACCCGCGACCCTCAGATTACGAGTCAAGTACTTTAACCACCTGGCCATGCTGGGCCCCCTCATCCTTCTTAGATTGTTTAGGCAAATCATTCTTGACAAAATGTGGTCCTCTAAATTTGTGTTTCCATAACAATCAGTTGCCGTCCATTCAACTAAGTTTCAGGCATATCCTTCTTAAAAATATGATTTTTTCCAGTTAAGTAGAGTTATGTTCGGTGGGATTAACATTTTAACTAGAATATCGGACATTTAAATCCTGTGCTAAAAATTGTTCAAATCCCACGTAGAAAGCAACATATTTTTGGCGATCTAAAAATAATAGAATAACGCATTTTTGAAATTAACATAAAGCCGATAAACTTCCAAGTGTATATTATTACCAGGTCTTGTCTTACTAATATCACTACTGTCTTACATGTTTCATAGCCATACTCAACGCTCGGAAGGCTTGAATGTACCATAAATTGATGCAGAAACGTTTTTACATGGAGTCTTACGAAAACTGGCAACATCAGCTACTCAAAACAAATAAATAAATATAAATAAAATAATAATATTATTCGACTTTGGATATATTTAATTATTGAAGTGGCATTCCTTTAACTCCAAACAATATCAATGCCTACATTCTCAAATCAGTAAAACCTATTGGTTATATCAATGTATCTCAGGACGGCTGGTATGGATATTAACACCTTTATCAAGATAAAGCAGAGAGCAACGTTTAGACCTGAAGATGACTTACGAAAGTCGAAACGTTGTTCACTGCTTTATTTTGATAAAAGTTATAATACCCATACCAACCGTCCTCCGCTGATACAGCGGTAAGTCTATGGATTTAGAACGCTAAAATCAGCAATTCGGTTTCTCTAAGTGGACTCAGCAGATAGCCTGATGTGGCTTTGGTATAAGAAAACACACACACACACACCCATACCAGCCATCCTCAGATACATTTTTATTTCAAGTGGGTTTCTCGTTATCACGGTTATATCAATTTAATTTCTTTTTTTTATTATGTTGCAGATACAGCTATAGTAGGATAGCGACAAATACGTTCTTACCTTGTCTGTGAACCATACCACCGTGCATAATTCGCGCCACCATGCAACGATTATTCTCGTCCACTCGTAGAGTGATTCCCTGTGAATTGAGATTAAATCACGATAAATCACCATCATAAAAATAATTTTGTTGCGGTCATAAATAATTACGATATTTTCAGGTGTTTCTTTTTTTTTTTTTAATCAGACCATATTTATATGAAATAACTAACGAGTGATAATTGGTAGTTTTTCAAAGGTATTATATAGAAAGTGATAACCAGTATAATGTACTGTATCCTGAGATTCGCCATGTGTTGAAAGATAATATCAACATCTTCTTATAACTTCTAATTTCAAAAACAGTCTAGCTTACCATAGCTTCTTCTCCTTTTTTCTGAAACTCTACTAATCGGGTTGTCCGTAGTTTTTCGTCGCCATCTAGCGTGTCCATATAGAAGCTGTTAGTGAAAGACATTAATGGAGAAATGGATAATGCGCTTCGCCTGGTGGCTGTTTCCCGAAATGATTGCTTTGCTATCGAGTCATGAGTTTGTAATAAAGCCTGGAATAGATAAATATAAGGAACAGAAAATCAAGAAAAAAAAAGATAAAATTAATCAATAAATACATATAGCAGTAATCAGAAAGCCCAATATTTGAAAGCGAATAAACTGTTTCCCCTTCCTAACCACCTTATTCGAAAAGATCTTCAGTAGATTTAGCGAAAGAATGGTATTCAAGGCAGAGTGTATGTGTGTGCGTAAATAAACTATAACATGTATTTTAGAGGAATAGACAATACAACACCAACTTCTATATAAGAAAGATGTATTGGAACTGACTAGACTGGGATCTGATAATACATTAATTTGTACATAGCAACGACATAGCCGTACAGGTAATTTTCAGCAAATAAGACACGGTATATGCAATTTCATGAACTGTATTAATTGAAACACTAGTAATAACAAACCCTTGTAACTTTTACACATATGAAGACAGTTTCTTTAGTTACTAAATATATTGCGATGTTCTGTAACATTGAGCACTTTCAAATCACAAGAAAGACAAAAATCTTAAACCTATCTTTCAATATATATGAGATATCGTAATAAATCTCTGTGTAAAGTTTCATCTATATTAAAATTAGCAGGCCAAGAGCCTTTGATCATCTTAAAGCTTACAAAAAGTCACAAACCCTACTTCTGTCTGCTATAGTCTGTGAAGGCTGTTTCAACACATCTTTGTGCTAAGCCTAATTTAAATTGACTGAAATATAAGAAGAATGTAGGTCAACATGTGTGTTTTTGTAATGTTTCATGTTTGATCCCTAAAGTTAAAACCAAGGTACACTCCATTCAGGTTTAGAAATGATCGGACCCCCAGAAATAAAAGCATTGTTTTTATTCTATTACAGCTGGTGAAAGTGGGTTTTCTCGGAGTACTCCCCAACAATATTCTTTAGACATTGGATCTATAGATCCAAGCCTTGGCACTTGAATTTATTGATCCCTTCCAGGCCTTGATAAGGTCCGTTTGCTGGAATACTTTGTCTTTTGTCAGTTACTGACGTATCTATTTCTCCAGCGCCTCAACTTGCCACGACGTTGCTTTCACCATCACTCGTGCCTGCCCGCCTCATATTTTTCCTGTAAAAATAAGCCCAATTAACTTGTTAAAGTTTTACTCCGTGCTAATTTCTTATCATAAGTCTAGTGCGGGATGAGAGAGCGCCCCTAATGACCAATTATTTATCCTTAAATAGTTTTCAACAAAATCAATACCAGTTAGATCAGAGTAATATTTTGAAAAATTAAGAAACAAACATAGGAAATGATACACGTCTCTCTCCCTATGAGGAGACATAATTCTAGTGTATCAACAGGAAAATACGTGGAGGGAAAGAAACATATAGAAAGCTACAAGGACGTAGAAGCTAATGTCAATAGTATTTCTTTTATCCTAGTCGCAGCAGGGTTTGTGAAACAGATAGTTTGTACTTAGGATCTATGAAACATTTATAGGTTTTTATGTTAAGCAACTGTGGAAAAAACCTTTACACAGCATATACAGAGGATCTATGAAACATTTATAGATTTGTTAACAGAATCTGTGAAACATTTTTTCATATATTTGTTTTTGAATTTTTGATCAAATCTAAACATCCATGAACAAATAGCTGTCCCTGCTTTTGAGCTGACAGTCGAGAAGAAAGACGTAAAACATCCAGAGGATAGAACACGCCCCCAACTTTTGGGCTACTATTGTCTGACCGAATAGCGGAATTTTAAAGTTGCTCTCACATCGTATCTATGACCCCAATGTGAGGAGCGCGTATTTGCGAAAAGGGAATGTAAACCATGATTTTTCGGATTCAACAGTCCAGCATACTAACTACTCTGCCAGGCCTGAGCCATTTCTCAAAAAACAAGTGTATTTTTTTCTTTCTTAACAACACGACATTATTTCATTTATTGTATATAATATTAAAGACGTAATATTTCTTCATAATTAAAATTTCAGTCTAATATTGTTTTTAAAAAATCTAAATTAGCTAAGGTCGTTTTCTGTCTAACATTAAACAATGGAATTATAAAACAATCACGATGAAAATGCGTTGGTGAATCTAATAATTGAAAGTTAGCCTACCATCATGAGAAACTAGACATTCGTTTAGTTTATTGAGGCAAAGTCTGAAGCCACATTTGTTTACTGGTAAGCAAAAGTAAGCCAGTCTCAACAAAATGTTTGCTACCGTGAGAAGCCAAGTTTTTCATATTTCTAGCTCACAATAAATTTAATATGTCGATAAAAAAAGAAAAGGGAAACTTTTCATGATTTCCCAATTCTCGTAGATTTAATGGAACAGCATGCAAATCTCACGGGATGCTGCATTTTAAATAAATTTCCGGTAAATGTAGGATAAAAATAGGTGATGGAAACAATAGAGGAAATTACAGTTCCAAAAAGCTTTTGCACGATTAGAACAAACTATTATCGTTAGAAATGGTCGCTCTCTTACTGTTCTCATAAGCTTGTAACACCAAAAAATCGGGTTTCTTTACTAGCGGTGGGTACAGCTCATATAGCCTTTGTGCATTTTTGTGTTTGATAACAAACTGATCAAACAATGCCAGTAAGTAGGCTTAGCCTGAAAATACAAGAACTTACCATTGTTTGTTTTTTACAAAATATAGATTAATATACTGACAGTAAACGCCTTTGTTAAAATGTTATTTTATTCAACAACGCATATAACAAGTCAGGACTACTAAAGAGGAGCATATTTATAATTCACATTACTATAGAATAGGTTATTACGTACTATGGGATATTACGATGATAACTGTAACCATCAAATCTTATAATAATCACTCCTATAAATACAGAGGCTTGAGTGCGTTAATTAAAATTATTTTGGAGCCTTAACACGTCGTTACAGTCCATATCACCACATCCAGCCATGGTTTACCTCATGGTGTTTTTACACTAAAGCCCTGCAGTCGTGTTTTCATATCTAAAGATTGCGTCGTAAGGCTGAAATTTCTAAAGCACATCGTTCCTCCTTACGTGCTTTTCATAATTTATTTAATGTACGAAGTTGACGATTTTCCAACAATTGTTTCAACAGTACAGTTGCAAGAACGTAGACAAAGGTTCAGGTTTGTTTGTTTGTAATTAAGCACACAGTTATACAATGGGCTATCCAGGCTCTTCCAACAACGGGTATCTAAACCGGTTTCTAGCGTTGTTATCCTCAGAAAAATATCGCTGTGCCACTGAGGGGGGGGCAAAGTTCAGGCATCGCCATATTTGACTTAGAACAACCAATTAGAAGGATCCCTGTCTGTGTGGTTAGTCTTACCAAACTAGCTAAACGCACATAAGGAACACCATGTTTCGAACCTCGGACTCTTTCATCCACATTCAGGTCGCTAATCACTAAGCCACGCTCTGATAAGTGGTACTACAAATGACTATTATCCAGAACTGCATATTAATTACAAAAATTCACGGGCTTAAATGTTTCATAGAAGTTTATGTGCCCTTTTTGTGTTTGTAAGGGGAAAACTAGCATGGGCTACTTGCACAATGCTTGCCATCGAACCTAAAAATTTAGCCTATTAACTTACCCGTGAGCACTATGAGAAGTGCACCATAAACTTTGGTTTTAAAGGCTCGGTGTGCCCTTGTACTTCTTCGATAAAACTCATGTAGCATACATTAAGGAACATAGTTTTCTTTTTTTGTTTTTGTTTTTTCTGTAGGGAACCATATAAAACAAATAAAGAGCTAAACACGAAGTTGTCCTTAATCTATATCTTCTGAAACATGCGTATTTTACTTTTATTTACATTTTCTTACTCATTCGCTATTCCATTCGTACATTTAAACTCATCCAAGTTTTGATAGTCTCCATGTAATATTACTCATAAATGGTTGGGAAAATACTGTTCCTAACAACCTTTAAATTATAATGGTAATATTATATACGCTCCAAACCTAAAATCTAAACTGCTTAAACGACCACCGTTTACCTATGAACAGTACGACATTTCATGAATTCGGGCGAAACAAATGTATCTAATAGCGTATGCTTACTAATTCTGTACTGTGTTATTATAATAAAATATTCATTAAAAAAAAAAGGAAAAACATCGATATTTTCCTGGATTAATGGAAAGCCTGGCTAAAGATTTTTTACAATAATAATGATTCGTCATTGTTAAAATATGCGCATATTTTGGGTGGTGTATGCTTGCTTGCTTTAAACATTTTAATTCACAATTGATCTTTATAAAGAAGGATTGGAAACGCGAGATCATTTGATACAGAAGAAAAAAAAAGATTTAATTAACGGGTTGCTTTACTGCCATTACAAATGCGCGACGTGTGGACTGAATTTGTTGAGAGAGTCTTTTTATTCTTTCATACACATAGGATTTCTTTCTCACTTGTAACTGTTCACTATATAATTAAACTTACTTTTTGATGTTGAATTTCGCTAAATGTCCCTAACTTTCAAGTGGTAGACTAGAGGGAAGACAGCTAATTAATACTACCTATCGCCAACTCTTGAGCTAATCTCTACTAAGCAATAATGCGATTGAACGTCACATTATAATGCCCTCACTAATGAAAGGACAAGCATATTCGATGATGGGATTCAAACCTGCTACTTCCACATTGCGAATGGAGTACTATAACCAAACGGTCATGCTAGGCCAATACAACTAATCTACAAAAGAGGCCCGGTATGGCCAGGTGGTTAGGCACTCGATTCGTAATCTGAGGGTCACGAGTTCGAATACCTGTTACACCAAACATGCTCGCCCTTTCAGCCGTGGAGGCGTTATAAAGTTACGATCAATCCCACTATTTGTTGGTAAAAGAGTAGCCCAAGAGTTGCCGGTGGGTGGTGATGGTTAGCTTCTTCCCTCTAATCCCACAATGCTAAATTAGTGACGGCTAGCGCAGATAGTCCTCGAGTAGCTTTACGCGAAATTCAAAACAAAAAGTACAGAAATGTGTGGTACTGTTGTAATAAAAAAAGTGAAAATAAAACAAAAAAACAAACAAGTTACGAAAAACTGTGGATACGTATAATAAAGATCTTAACACAGAATACTCGGGCATACAAGGATGTACGTATTTACATCGATTCCATGTACGTCTCAAGCTGATTTAATAACCGTAACTTACACGTCATATTCTGGGGTTTTTTATCATTAATATTAAGGTTAATATACTTATTGTGTAAATTAGTAAAATTTAAAATCAAACAAAGTAATAGCAGAAAAAGCTTCTCAGGAAAAAGAACCTTCAAGAGATAACATTTTATGTTCGAGTTGAAGAATAGAAGATATCGTTATTTCTAATTAGGTACATTTGGAAGATATTTTAGGCTCGACTAATTGTTTCTACTAATTTTATTCTGTAAATTTACTTCTGTATACCACCATATTATAAGTTGATAAACAAACTCCGAATAGTCACAACGAATCGCTCTCTTCAAAGGAAGTTTAATTTACTGTTTACGTATTCATTTTTACTTTTCTTTACGGTTTACTTTCATGTTTTGCTGTATTTGATCTCATTTAGCAATAGTGTTTAAGTTATGACGTAGTGCATCAAAGTAGGTAAAAAGTTACTTCCTAACAGTGAGATTAATGAAGCATCGCTTAGGCTGAGTGGCTCTTTTCATGTCTTTATACATCAGATATATCGATCCAGATCAGAAAAGAAGATTCAAGTTTAGCTAAAGCACAGAATAAACAAACATTCTCTTGATTACATTCAGTTCCACGATTAGAAAAGAGTTCGTTTTTATTAACGGAATCAGAAGCATTAATGATCACTCTGAACCTGAACGTATAAAAGCGTTTGTCTCAGACGACAAATAGCAGTCGAGTTCAGCTGTGCAGAGCTGTTTTAGCCGACTTCATCACAATATACTGATTTACTAAAAATAAATATGAAACCCAATATACTATTCGATTCACTACTCCTCATTGAGTCATACCGGTTTCGTAGGAATTCAAAAGCAAATCAAACAGACTAAAGATATATTTGTTTAGAATTTCGCGCAAAGCTACTCGAGGGCTATCCGCGCCGTCCGTCCCCAATTTAGCAGTATAAGACTAGATGGAAGGCGGCTAGTCACCACCAACCACCGCTAACTCCTGGGCTACTCTTCTAGTGGGAATAGTGGGATTGATCGTTACATTATAACGCCTACACGGCTGAAAGGGCGAGCATGTTTGGTGTGACTGGGATTCGAACCATTGACCTTCAGATTACGATCTGAGCCTCTAGCCACCTGGCCATGCTGGGCCTTAAACTAAACTCAAGTATTAAAATTATTGTGTTTTAATCGACTTGTAGTTCCACAGTGAACCTATATCTATATAAAATTTGAAGAATAGTTAACGCTACTAACTTTTAAATTATTCAGCAAGCAAATTGCTTAAAATAACAGAAACAACTGTCGATAATGTATTAGAAAATGGAACTTCTAGAAGAAAGAAGATCTCAAAGTGGATGTTTTTTAATAGTAGAATATTTTAAAATCTTAATACTGAGCAGTTCGAAAAGACCATGCCTAATAAAAATGGCGAATATTTATGTCATAATTAAGACAAAGTTATAACTACATTTTCTTTCAACTTGGAATGAAATAAATGTTAGATATAATGTATAAAAATAAATTTTGAGTGTGTGTGTTTCTTATAGCAAAGCAACATCGGGCTATCTATTGAGTCCACCGTGGGGAAACGAACCCCTGATATTAGCGTGGTAAATTCGTAGACTTACCGCTGTACCAGCAGGGTACTTTGAGTATATTAAACAAGCCTTTCCGAGTGTAAGAAAAAACACTACTAGTTGTACGGAAAGGAACACAGCTTAATTCTTATGAAACAATTTATTTCCTGAATCTAAAAATTTCTGTTAATGATATTGGACATAACTAGATCAGTGGTTCACAATTTGTTTTCTCTTCGCAGACTCCTTTAATAATAATAATATTCTAAGCAAATTCCTTTTAAGAAGTAATAAATTTTGTAAAATAAAATCACGTTTGATCGTGATGAATTTAATGAAAATAAAAAGTTTCTGTAACATACAGCACATAACATGTTTACAATAAAATCCGAATCTATATACGAGTATGTAAAAACGGCTGGTATGAGTTGAGACAAGTGGGTTTCCTCGTCATCACGGAATATCCGAATCTTTGATGTCACCAGTTTATAGTTAGTGTTCAGTAAGATAACAATATAATTCTTGAAACATAATTTAAGAAACTGAAAAACAAAACCCGTTAAAACTAATGGCACAGGCCCTGCATGACCAGGTGGTTAAGGTACTCGATTCGTAATTTGAGGATCGCTGATTCGAATCACCGTCACACCAAACATACTCACTCTTCCAGCGCAGTGGGGGCGTTATAATGTGACGGTCAATCCCACTATTTCTTGGTAAAAGGAGTAGCCCAAGAGTTAGCGGTGGGTGGTGGTGACTAGTTGCCATCTGATGATTGAATATATAAATAACAAACCAACTGATGATTAAATATGTAAATAACAGACAACCTGATGATTAAATATATAAACAACAAACCATCTGATGCTTAAATATATAAATCACAGACCATCTGATGATGAAATATGTAAATAAGAGACCATCTGATGCTTAAATACATAAACAGCAGACCATCTGATGCTTAGATAGGTAAATAACAGACCATCTGTTATTAAGTGTGTAAATAACAGATCATTTGATGATTAAATATGTAAATAACAGGTCATCTGATGCGTAAATATGTAAATAACAGACCATCTGATGCTTAAATATATAAATAACAAAACATCTGATGCTTAAATATGTAAATAACAGACCATATCATGATGAAATACGTAAATAACTGAACATCTTATCAAATAAATAAATAACAGAACACCTTATCAAATAAATAAATAACAGAACATCTGATGATTAAATATGTAAATAACAAACCATCTGATGATTAAATATGTAAATAACAGAACATCTGATCAAATAAATAAATAATAGACCACTTTATGCTTAGATATGTAAATAACAGACTATCTGATGCTTAGATATGTAAATAACAGACCATCCGATAATTACTTGTGTAAATGACAGATTATCTGACGATCAAATATGTAAATAACATACCATCCGATGCTTAGATATATAAATAACAGAACATCTGATGCATAAATATGTAAATAATGAACCATCTGATGATTAAATACGTAAATAACAGAACATCTGATCAAATAAATGAATTACAGACCATCTGATGCTTAGATATGCAAATAACAGACCATCTGATGATTAAATATGTAAATAAGAGACCATCTGATGCTTAGGTATATAATTAACAAACCATCGGATGCTTAAAGATGTAAGTAACAGACAATCTGATGTTTAAATATGTAAATAACAGAACATCTGATCAAATAAAGAATAACAGACCATCAGATGCTTAAATACGTAAATAACAGACCATCTGATGATAAGTGTGTAAATAACAGATCATCTGATGATTAAATATGTAAATAACAGGTGATCTCATGCACAATTATGTAAATAATAGACCATCCGATGCTTAAATATATAAATAACTAAACATCTGATGCTTAAATATGTAAATAACAAACCATCTCATGATGAAATACGTAAATAACTGAACATCTTATCAAATAAATAAATAACAGAACACCTGATGATTAAATACGTAAATAACAGAACATCTGATCAAATAAGTAAATAACAGACCATCTAATGCTTAGATATGTAAATAACAGACCATCTGATGACTAAATGTGTAAATAACAGACCATATGATGCTCAAATATATAAATAGCAGACTATCTGATGCTTAAATATGTAAATAGCAGACCATCTGACAATTAAATGTGTAAATGACAGATCATCTGATGCTCAAATATGTAAATAACATACCATCTGATGCTTAGATATATAAATAACAGAACATCTGATCTTAAATATATAAATAATAGACCATCTAATGATTAAATATGTAAATAACAGAACATCTGCTGATTAAATATATAAATAACAGAACATCTGATGATTAGATATATAAACTATAACTCTGCCAAATTCATCGTTGATCATATTAAACTCTAGAAAAAAAAGGAAAATGTGTTCTTATGTCTGTCGTTATCAATGTACTTGTCCATTTTCAACAGAATGAAGAGAAATAAGATTCTACACATATCTACTAAGTTTCATCAAAGTCCAATGACTTGTTACTGAGTTATTGAAGAAAAATGGTGTGAAAAATCAGTATCCTTGTTAACAGGTGGGGAATTTTGTTTTCGTTAACTCTGCTGTGATATTGATCGTTAACTTTGTCCCTCCAAAGGCTGAGTGCGTCTAAGTTGAAACATAGTCCAAACGTATGCCAATTTTTATCAAAAAACATTCAGCCGTTGTGGAGAAATCTTGCTGCAAATCTAACACAGTGTAAAAAAAAAAAACATAACCTCCAGCCATCTTCTGGCAGAAGTAATAAGAGAGCGTAGTTGACGATGAAGTACAGATCCACCAGCTTACTGCTATGTTTCTATTGTCAAAAAAAATATGATCTTCCTCCTGATAATTTTATAACCAGTATTATTTTTACTATAAGCTGAATTAACCTGAACCAGTCGATGTTATCCATGTCACACGCAACAGTCTTATGATTATAAACACAAGGGATGAAACATTTCACAGATGTATAACACGAAAAGATTTCCGCGGGTACAGCGGTAAGTCTAAGGACTTACAAGGCTAAAATCAGGGGTTCAATTCCCCTCGGTGGACTCAGCAGATTGCCCGATGTTTCTTTGCTGTAAGAAAAACACACACATAATCTGAATAAAGTTGTAGTCTCCGATTTACATTGTTTTAAGGTTTAAGCGTGTATTTGCGTGTAATGAACAAAACCGTTTTTCTAAAACCAAAATTAAAATCAAGATTCTAGTCATAATCGTGAGAAGAAAACCATATTACACAAATTTATAATCACCTCGTGTTTTAAATCGTGTTTTTGCTCGCTGTTGACGAGAGTATTGTTTGTTTCATAAATGGGGAGTTGGCTTGTACTTTTTTTTTCGTTTTTATCAACGAAGCGAGAAAAACAACTGAATGTATAAGAAGCCAATTAATATTGCGCGTTTACTTAATTGTTACAGATGACTGAAGATATTATAAACGTTAAATATTGAAAATTCAGTAATAAACTGACGTTGTTTATCATAAATATGAACACTTTTACAATACCCCCCACAGCTTATGTAAAAAACATTACGCAAAACTTTTGGGGTTATAGAACTACTTATAATCATAACTTACTGGAATTTTGTTTTGTTTTTAGAAGTTTCACTCAAAACTCCAGAGAAGTTATCCCCACATAGCAATACCGAATTTCCAACTAATAGACTTAAAGAGGAGGCAACGCATTAATAGCACCCGCCATCAACTATTGGACCACTCTTACCTGACTTTCCCCATTTGGTTCAGTAGTACGTTTGATGGCATATAACTTTAATGTTCAAGGATTTGATTCCTAGTGATGGGCACATCACAGATAGCCAATTGTGTTGTCTTGCGCTTAAAACAAAGAAACAAGCTTATTTGACCGAATAGTGGGATTGACCAGCACAGATCCAAGTTGCGGATCACGTTTTTGTGGAAAATAGTCGTAAGTTACGAAATCTCAGATTTATACAAGGATGCTACGAGAAACATTTTCTTCCTTAAAGGTATACTACTTGCCAATACTTTAGACCCTGCTGTTTCAAGGCTACAAAGCAAAAATCTGTGGACAGGTGGATAAAGTTGTTGTTTTGTTTTTGTTGTTAAGCACAAAGTTACCTAAAGAGCTATCTGGGCTCTGCCCACCACGGGTATCAAAACCCGGTTTCTAGCAGTATAAGTCCGCAGACATACCACTGTGCCTCTGGAGGGGAAGCGGATAAAGCAGATAGTCCAACGTAGCTTTACTCTCAAACAAACTGGTAACCCCAATCCACCCGACAGAGTAGACATTATAAATTTCTAATAGCAAAAACAATATGAAAATCAGTAAAGAAAACCAGTCCGCCTGAAGTGCCAAGATACTTTGATTTAAAATGAGCACACACACCAGTAAAAATATAAAACGGACGTAAACCACATTTTTTAGAATAAAATTGCTTAAAAAAAATAATCATCTTCATTGAATAATTTCTTGAGCGCAGTGTTAGGGTGTCGAACCGGAAATTCTAAAGGTTTCACCTCGAGATGCCTCCCAGTTGCACAGCGGTAAGTCTGTAAATTTATACACTAAAAACCAAATTTCGACAATCGTGACGCCCCCACGGCTGAAAGGTCGAGCATGTTTGGTGTGACGGGGATACGAACCCGCGATCCTCAAATTACGAGTCGGACAGCCTAACCACCTGGCCATGCCGGGCCCAGTCCTGAGAGAGAGATTTTGTTTTGGTTTGTTTTGAATTTCGATCAAAGCTACACGAGGGCTATTTGCGCTAGCCGTCCTTAATTTAGTAGTGTAAGATTAGAGGGAAGGCTGCTAGTCATCGCCCACCGCCAGCTCTTATGCTACTCTTTTACCAATTAGCGGCCAAACTAGTGGTTACACTTATAGCATTCATAAGACTTTTGGAGCAAATATTCATTTATTACTTAACTAGACCGTGTTTTTTGTTCAGTTTGGGGCACAATAACAGGTGTTGTGGCCAATTTTGAATTCTTTCGTTTAAGTCGCACACTGAATAATTTTTGACCACACTTTTTTCCCATACTTAAGGGTTTTTGATAAGATATCATGGCTTTTTTGTCAACACACAGTAACAAAAGTGGTACTTGATAGTAAACCATATTACCTTTAGGGTCGCTGCCCTATTATTTGGAACAGACCTTCATTTTACAAACAAAAAAAAACAACTTGGTTCTTTAAAATATAGGTTGGTAGTTTTTCTATCTAAAACAGTGTTAATAGAGTCCTTTATAGTAACGCCAGGGAATTTAGATTAACAGCTTCTTGTCATCACCAGCATACAATCAGTGCAGTCGTATCAAGCGTCATTATTTACGCTAATTGCTTAAGGTAATATCTTGTGATGTTAAACACTTTTTAATTAGGATAATTTTATAAAATTTAGTAAATTTGTGCTTAAAACTTGACAATGAACAATCATTAATAACCGTCCACCGTACAATTCTTAAAACTTAAAACTTAAGCTAGAAACTGCTAATCGCGTTTGCTTGGCCTAACTAATACTTATGTATCTGCACGTTCTTTTACTATATCGTTTTGTTGTTATAGACCAGCCGTTTTTAATCCGAATAACACAAAAACTAAGAACGGTCCACTTTTACTTAAGGTGAAGCTATAGTAAAATTGTAAGACCAATGGCTTAGTGACGTTTTGTGTAAGCGTGCAAAAAATGTTTCGTCAAATTTTAGAGGATTGTGTGGAATAATTTTGCACATGTGCTTATATTCACACCAAACAAGACTTCTAATTGTAGGATGTAAAGATCTATCAGTGTAAAAAATTTGAAAAAAAATCCATAAAAATGAAGTATGTTTACTACGAAAAAGTTTCCGTATTTTTTGATACCAAGAAAGAAAAAACAAAAGAGAAAGAAATACGATCAAATTTGGAGATGTTATATCTCAGGTGTTTCTCAATGGATTACCTTGAAATTCGTTGTGTGAAGTAAGACTCCAGTGGAGAACATTCATTGAAAATAGAGTGTAGTTTGGATTACCAAAGTCCAAGATACAGAAGGTGAAAAATCGCTAAACTGTCTCTGCTGTTAATAAGACACGGTGTGTCCTGCAGGTTTTTAGATCGCAAGTCTTGATTTATTATGATAAACATTGGTCAAAAATAGTTAAACAATACACCCGTCTTGCTGAGTGCGCCGTATCAGTAAAGGAAGAATGTTCCCGCATCCTACCGGTACAATCAGGTAGCTTGTGGCCTTGATGGAACGTATCAGAATCCTTTCAGAAACTCAGAGATAAGACGCGAGGCCACGCCAACAAATCGATACATACTACAGAAATGACTGGATTGCGTGTTTTGATAGGTTTTACGCCATCCTGGACGAATGGCTAGTGCTGGGAAACGAATTCGCTGATTTACAACATAACACAGGGAAGTAGACGACTCGTGCATTCCGTTCTCTCCTGCTTAAGTGAATCGCAGGAAAATAGACAGATTTACTTAACAGAATTTTTTCTGGCCAATTCCACACGCTTTCTTCACGTTCTGTCCTGGAACTTGTTGTATCAAATAATGTTTAGAGCATCATAGGTTTTTACCTCGTTTATAAAATTATCTTATAATTTTAAAAGGAATATAAAACCGTTTTTATATGAAAGCGAGAGTTACTATTTTCAGGGAAATAAACAGAATTCTGACAAACGAGCACGTTTATAAATAGACAGAAGATGAATGAATTTGTAATCAATAAGATGGATAGATAGGATAGAAATAGACATAAATAGGGAAACTGGACATATATATATATACATATAGAAGTATATAGTATATATCGATAGACGCTGAATAGAGAGATAGAAATACAGGTGAGCTAAGTCACTGAATAGACAGATAGGATAAAAATACAGATTCTCACCGAATCACTTTATAAATAGTATATACATGTATGTATACAGAAATATAGATGCTGATTGAATCACTGAACATGTGGATAGTATAAATAAATATAGATGCTGATTGAATCACTGAACATATGGATAGTATAAATAAATATAGATGCTGGCTGAATCACTGGAGATATAAATAGTATTAATAAATATAGACGCTAGCTGAATCACTGAACATATAGATAGCATAAATAAATATAAATGCTGTCTGAATCATTAGAAATACAACTAGTATAAATATATATAGGTGCTAGCTGAGTCACTGGACATATAGATAATATATATGTATGTATATATATAAATAAATATAAATGCTGTCTGAATCACTAGAAATACAGCTAGTATAAATATATATAGGTGCAAGCTGAGTCACTGAACATATAGATAATATATATATATATGTATATATATAAATAAATATAGATGCTGGCTAAATCACTGGACATATAGATAGTATAAATAAATATAAATAATGATTTCATCTCTGAACAGATAGGTAAGTATAGTTACAAACTTTAAATAAACAAGTACTCTCACTGAAGAACATGAAGATAAGATCTGATCTTATAAATGAAGTTCCATATTGTGTTGTTGTAGATCTCAGGTTCCAGTCCCTGTCACACCAAAAATGCTCGTCCTTTCAGCCGTGTGGACGTTATAACTTCATGCTCAATCCCATTTATTCGTTGGTAAAATAGTAGCGCAAGACTTGGCGGTGGGTGATGATGACTAGCTGCCTTCCCTCTAATTTTATACTACTAAATTAAGGACGGCTAGCGCAGATAGCCCTTGCGTAGCTTTATACGAAATTCAAAACAAACCAAACAAACTGTTAGGTTGTAACAGTGGAAAAACAGAACTACTCATACCAGACTTCTTGATATCTTCAAGTATCTGTCAGTAAATCAGTCCAAGCTAAACATCTGTTACTGTAATATAAAAATAAAATTTAATTCTTTAACCAAGTAGCAATTTTGAGCTGATATATTCCATAAAAAACAACAAAAGAAAACAAGCAAGCTTTTAACCAAAACTGAATTTTGTATTCTGTACAAAAAACAAAACAAAAACGTTTTAAGATCAAATCATATTTTTCTAAAAGATCTTCAGTGTCCGCTACCTTTTCTGAAACATCTACTCGTCAGTACAAGCACGTGCAGTCACAGCTGGTAGTGAAATTGATTCGAAACTAATTCAGTAAAATATCATCTACCTTACGTGTCTTGTAAGGAAATAATAAATAGAGAAGGAGAAAGGTCTGAAATAATTTCTTTTTCTCACACCAGGGGATGAACAAGGTTTTTAAACTGCCTTATACATTCAATCTGTTATTTTGTAAAATCATTGAAGTTATACCACATCGATTTATATAAACAGTGAAACAAAAGGCTTAGTATAACAGAACCAACTTGGATACATTAACATTACGTTACACATCATTTTATGTGTAACAAAAGACTTACTACAATATACCGAATTACGATACACATAAATTTCGCTATATACATCAATACGTATATATATTATAACAAAAAAGCTGAGGTACCCATCCTTTGTCTGGGTTATCAACCTTAAAAAATGTATCCATGAGTGAATGTTATGATAAATAATGCCTCATTGATAGTAGAATTATTACCAATAGTATACAAATCATTGAGTATACCATGATGGATCAGTATTTGATGGTACTTGTGCTGGACCATTATTTCACCTATTTTGCAAATATCTCCTGTCGCTTCAGCAGAAAAACACCCCCAAACCATCATACTACCTCCCCCACGTTTCATAGTAAGTGCTATACATTAAGACAAGTATATTTCATCTTTCTTCCACTAGACGTACAACTTACGCTTTCCCTAAAACATTTCAAACTTGGAATCACCCGTCAATAGTACCCTTTTCCAATCACCAACAGTCCAGTTCTTGTACTTTTCAACAGATTTCATTTTTTAACAATATTTCGAGATCGAAGTTTTTTAATTTTTTTTACTAATACATATTGAATTCTTGTTCGGTTTTCTTGACACTGTAGATCTAAATACTTTTCTGTCATTTGGAACATGGTAGGTTATCTTATGCTTGAGATCAGTGGCAATCTTCCTTCAGTTCTGAAGGCTGCATAAATAAAGATACTTAACATTAGTATCACTGAGTTCAGGTGTTCTGCCTCTTCCTTTCCTAGTTTCAAATTTATCTGTCTCAGTCTCACGATCCAGGGTGTAGTTGACAGTGCTTGGGGAGCGTTTCAAATCTACAGCAATATTTAGATTGTCCAATTAGCATCAATCAAGCCTGTAACAATATTTAGATTGTTCAACCAGCATCAATCAAGCCTGTAACAATATTTAGATTGTCCAAACAGCATAAATCAAGCCTGTAACAATATTTAGATTGTCCAACAAGCATCAATTAAGCCTGTAACAATATTTAGTTTGTCCAACCAGCATCAATTAAGCCTGTAACAATATTTATATTGCCCAACCAGCATCAAATAAAGTCTTTATGCAGAAGCTCTGCTCTTCTGACAATTCTCTACACTTTTAGGGCCATGGGACTAACAACAAAATATGATACATAGTGTTAAACACTGTTTATTTTTATCAAGACTTATTTTTGGAGTGCTATTGAATTGATTTATTCTAGCGTATACATGTATCATGTACTAGCTCCTTTCAAGCTTCTTTCTATAAAGTTAAGACGCTGCATGACATTTATTTCAGACCGTAAATTTGATCAGTATGTTCATTCAAGCAGAACCCTTATGACATGTCCTCGGTACAAGTATATGGGAATTCTAAATAATGATAGCTATTCTCATCCTGACTCATTTAATTGTCAACATGGATCAGTGAAGTATTGTTATAGTGTTGAAATTTACATTCTTTAATGGCATGGAAGAATTAGTCCCGTAAAATAGAAAGAATGACAAAATATACTCTTGTCCTAACACTTTCACACAGTAATGTGTATTTTCTCTGCATGACCATATGACTGATAAATTCTTGTTTTAAATAGTGACGGTCCTTTCTTCCCAGTGTTACGCAAAATAACAGTTCAATTTCCTGTTACGAACAAGTACACCTAGTCTTTAAACAGACATGATTCTTGGAAAAATCTACACATGTAACTCGATAATTTGATATTTCTTTATCCTTTGAAACATTGTCCAAGTTTTTATATAACTTAATTAATTACGTTTGTAGGTGTATACATGCTTCAGTAAGTTACATGAAACTGATTTTGAATATCAAAAATAGAAAGCCACGTGACAATGACAGCCGATATAAGGGCTCTGTAGAACAGAATGTATCAGAACTAGATTCTTACATCGTTTGATATGACGTAGGCGAAAAATGATAGCTTTTTAGTCAGGTGGGAAACAGCCCTTTCCCATGCAAAATATTTATAAACTAAGATCACAATAAGGTTTTGATTTCCGAAATCTAGAATTTAGAAACGAAGATCTTTTTTTTTTTTACTTAATGACACTGGGGGGAAAAAGACATACTTATCAACTTGGGACATCGGGACCATTCAAAGAGACCAAAGCAACTCGTACCCACACACCAAAGTGTGGTGCTTTGTTAATAAATGAGAATTCGGATATGCATAGGTCAGTGGCAAAAGCAGTCCTTGTACTCTAGATAACAGTATGCAACACAGTCAAGAGGGATCTCGTGTATACAAATAGGTGAATGAATGGTACCTCGTCGAAGAAATATAAAGGACGCAAACGTGATTACTTTCGACGTGGCGTATGTAACTTGACAATTGTAACAAGTCCTATGAAGTATTTTCGTAGAGAATTAGGATAATTGTTGAATACTATGCCAGGGACAAGATAACGATCAGAAAAGAGGGTGCAAAGTGAATTATGTTAATTAATGTTCTGGACCCTTTATATTGTACACAGTTGCCAGATTTGTACGGAAACGAGATCAGCAGGGTATGGGTTTATTAAGATAAGGATGACAGTCGCACCTGCCTTTCAACAGGCACAAATCGGAGACATAGAATTAAACAAATATTCACAATATTCCAAATAGAGACGTACAAGACATCTTGCCGGACATAGCGTCTATGGATTTCTGTGCACGCTTTCTTTGCAAATTGGACTGAATATGAAGAGAATACAGGTAGAAGAAGTGTGCTTTTGGCATAATAGTCTCACGATTTTTAATTTTTCTTTTGCTCTGGAAATTACGCTAGAAGGCTTCTTTTCAAATCTATGGTTCTTCAGAGAGAGCATGATCGGACATGTTAACACAGACTATAACGATTTGGCGAGGTTCCAAAGTCGTGTATTATAATATATGCAACAGTCGGTAGTAGTGAAAAACATGCAAAAATTACACAGAGACAATGATAAAAATCGCTGAAAGTAATTCTGTTAATACATAGAACGTTTTAATTAAATATAAAGGCTTGAGAGGTTTCATTAATGACTTTACAAAACACACCAAGATAACAAACTGTACGTGTACGTTTGGTACAACATCGTGTAATTTATCTGTTTATATTTTATTTGTTTCCTATTAAGCACAAAACTAAACAATATCTGTCAGTTGCCAAAATCGTGTATCGAAGCTGGTTTTCAGCGTTACGAGTCTTAAGACTTGCTTTCGATCCATTGAGGGATCTTGTATTGTGTTGAGTATAAAAATCTTTTCAAAGAACAACTAAGTAACTGAATAACGACAGTTATTTTTTGTATCTACTTCACTGATTGTCAACTGACTTATAACATTATGTTTATACGTATACTTTACTGATTGTCAAGTAAGTGACTTATAATATTACGTTTATATGTATACTTTACTGATTGTCAAGTAAGAGGATTATAATGGTATGGTTATATATATATACTTTATTCATTATTGAGTAAAAGACATATATCAGTATGATTATATGTGTGCTTTACTGACTGTGAAGTAAGCGACTTAAAATAGTACGTTTATATACATAGTTTATTGAATGATAAGTAAGCAACATATAACAGTGTATATATATATATATACTTTACTGGATTTCAAGTACGAGACTTATAACAGAATGTTTCTATGTACTTTATTGAATGTTAATTAAGAGACTTATAACTATGTTTGTATGTACTTTATTCAATGATAAGTAAACGACTTATAACAGTATGTTTCTATGTACTTTACTGAATGATATGTAAGAGACTTATAACAGTATGTTTCTATGTACTTTACTGAATGATATGTAAGAGACTTATAACAGTATGTTTCTATGTACTTTACTGAATGATATGTAAGAGACTTATAACAGTATGTTTCTATGTACTTTACTGAATGATATGTAAGAGACTTATAACAGTATGTTTCTATGTACTTTACTGAATGATATGTAAGAGACTTATAACAGTATGTTTCTATGTACTTTACTGAATGATATGTAAGAGACTTATAACAGTATGTTTCTATGTACTTTACTGAATGATATGTAAGAGACTTATAACAGTATGTTTCTATGTACTTTACTGAATGATATGTAAGAGACTTATAACAGTATGTTTCAATGTACTTTACTGAATGATATGTAAGAGACTTATAACAGTATGTTTCTATGTACTCTACTGAATGATATGTAAGAGACTTATAACAGTATGTTTCTATGTACTTTACTGAATGATATGTAAGAGACTTATAACAGTATGTTTCTATGTATTCTACTGAATGATATGTAAGACTTATAACAGTATGTTTCTATGTACTTTATTGAATGCCAAGTACGAAGCTTATAACAGTATGTTTCTATGTACTTTACTGAATGATATATAAGAGACTTATAACAGTATGTTTCTATGTACTCTACTGAATGATATGTAAGAGACTTATAACAGTATGTTTCTATGTACTTTACTGAATGATATGTAAGAGACTTATAACAGTATGTTTCTATGTACTCTACTGAATGATATGTAAGAGACTTATAACAGTATGTTTCTATGTACTTTACTGAATGATATGTAAGAGACTTATAACAGTATGTTTCTATGTATTCTACTGAATGATATGTAAGACTTATAACAGTATGTTTCTATGTACTTTATTGAATGCCAAGTACGAAGCTTATAACAGTATGTTTCTATGCACTTTACTGAATGATATGTAAGAGACTTATAACAGTATGTTTCTATGTACTTTACTGAATGATATGTAAGAGACTTATAACAGTATGTTTCTATGTACTCTACTGAATGATATGTAAGAGACTTATAACAGTATGTTTCTATGTACTCTACTGAATGATATGTAAGAGACTTATAACAGTATGTTTCTATGTACTCTACTGAATGATATGTAAGAGACTTATAACAGTATGTTTCTATGTACTCTACTGAATGATATGTAAGAGACTTATAACAGTATGTTTCTATGTACTCTACTGAATGATATGTGAGAGACTTATAACAGTATGTTTCTATGTACTTTACCGAATGTCAAGTAAACTTGTTAACGTAGTTCCCGGACACTATGTTCAATAAGTATTTGTCAGATACGGAGGTTTGTGGTTAACGTACCTCTAATTGCAAGGTGAGGATTTCTACTACTTAACGTATTTAATGGTGTAAACTGTAAATTTTTTAAACTTGTCTACAGTAATGAATTGGAGATTCGTGTTGCATTCGAGTTAAAAATTATGAATGGGTACAGAGCTACACGTGTGTAGAAACAACACGTTACCTCATACTCGTGCACAGAGAATTGTTTCCACATCAAAACCGCCATATTGTTTTATAATACGAAATGGCGTTTTCTAAGCTCGCTATCGATGAATATAGCAAGAAACCTCAGTACAACAGTACACCTATAGCCGAGTCGAAATCTCTTGTTGGCTCCAGTTTCCACAAGGCAAAATGACGCAATGTATTACATCTTAAGCTCCAGTTCAACATATCTTAGTTACATTCATTTCGTCTTCATCAACTCGTAATAAAATCTCAGGTTTCAACCATGTAGAGAGTTGTACAATCTTGACCTCTGAACTTTAGAACACAAGCGACCTCGTGCTAAACCAACTCAGTTTCTTTTAATTCTCAGAATTTATTTGTTAAGCTTAAGTAAAGATATTATCATTACTATAAATAACCAAAATATGTTATTCATTATACACATATTATTAAAAGTTTGAGAAACATTATAATAATAATAACAACAACATTCCTCGATACATTAAAGAGATAAACCAGTCAAGCGAGCAGTATATTTGATTTTACTTCCATCTTGTGAAACAGAAAGGCCTGTGTTAAAAGAAAGAAATTAAAAGATTCAGACGTCTTAGAAATTGAACAAACTGTTCTATTTCACTAACGCAACTGTTTTTGTTAGTATGCTATATTTATTGGATCTCAGAAAATATAAGGACTTGAAACACAACTCCGAGTGTATATTTTCTCCTGCAGTATCCAGTTTAATTAACCAGAATAAACAAACCCAAAATTCGTCATCGTAAACCTCGCCTAATTAATTCCTTTTGTTTTATAGGTGTTTTCGTCGTACTCACGTGTTCTGGGTCCGATTCTAAAGGAGACACCCTAACGGAATTTCTTTCCTACACAGATAGAAATTGTAGAATAATTGGATGATGATATGGCATTGATTTTTAAGCTAATCGTGATGCAGTTAATGAAGGAAATTATTGCATGACGTTACTACAATTATCTGACGTGTACTAGAAACTAATCATCTCCATGATTCAGCGAAGCGCTGTTTCTCTTCTCAGCACCTTTGCGTTCCAGTGATGCGTGAATGACGGATCATCATAAAACGTAATTTATTTTATTCGTCTCTTTGTCTTTCTGCTGAACTTTTCCAAATATGGAAGCGAGATCCAGCTGCTAGAAGGTTTGGTGCTAGGAACGTAGCATTACTGTATTATTTAACCTGTTTACTAAAACGGTGGTCTCCCGTTGGTACAGCGGTAAGTCTACGGTTTTACAACGCTAAAATCAGGGGTTCGATTTCTCTCGGGTGGCCCGATGTGGCTTTCCTATAAGAAAACACACACATACCAAAACGGTGTAAAGGCTACTAGAATTAGCGCTATCACTAAAACAACTAAAGTTCTGGTAAAATAACGAGTTTGTTCTGAACCAGCCTCCATCGTTTCGGTTTGTTCTGAACCAGCCTCCATCGTTTCGGTTTCTTCATAATAATATTATTAATAAAAAAAAAACTTGTTTCTTTGTTGAATTTCTCACCAATCGATTTGACGGCTATCTGTATGAACTCTAATCTTCACTCACTGCCAACTCTTAGCTACTTTTGCCAGACCGAATAGCGAGATTTGAACTTCATTCTAATAACTTACCCACTGCTCTAAACACCTGATCGCGGCTTTGTTGAATTTTTTTTTTACTCTTTTGTCGCGAACGAGACTTGAACAATGGACTCTCTAGCTATTGGACCGCACTGAGAGTAGAACTACGTTTAGAAATAAAATAATGCATCAGGAGTTGAAGCAATAGAACAAACGGTTTAACAAATAATTTACATATTTTCAAAAACGACTGATTAAAGATATGCTAAATCTGTACATTATAAATATATATATATATATATATATGAACTTACGAATTAATGAAATCAAACTACTTACCAAACTGACGTGAAATATTTAATATTATCAATTCAAATCTATGACTATTGGCATTCGCTGATTCATCAGTTGACTGCCTTCGATATTCATCCTTTCGACCGTAAACCCAATAATGCCTCGCGAAGTTAGGCCAGCATAGGAGATTTAGAGAATTCACATTGTGCGTTAACAGTGCAAATTAACTTGCAAAAGTGTAACTATCAATTATAATAAACTAAAAGTAATAATTATTAAAGATTATTTAAGAGCTGTGACCAATAATATCAATGAAACTTATTGTTTTAATTTTCCTTTTGCATGTTTGTCCACCTAGACAGGAGAGTAGTAACGAAGGAAAATACAAGCAATAAATTCCCTTACCACAAATTAATTCTGTTCACACTCATTTTCTGTTCGCATACTTCTGTCGTTTGTAGAAATCCCAAATTCATTCCCCAAGTGTACCACTTTAGCGCTTGTCAGCAGAGGAAGCTATCGTACAAAGTTATTGAAGAACTAAGACAACTTTACTTTATCAAAATTTACTGAATTTGTTTAACAAGGCCGAACAGATGGTTTTAAGTAGATTGAGATTGGTGTACAAAGAACAACAACAAATACTCACCAGACGATACTGCCCATTTTCAAAGTAATTTTGTCATAAAAATCCGTTTTATCCACAGTGAAAGAGCCGAAATATGTGGAATAAGCTGAGTAATGCACGTGGAGATTATTTTAAAAGATCGTTGAACGTAAGAAACTCGTGTATCTGTAATTTTCCAGTTCCGTATATAATGCTTTATCCTAGGGATGAAACCCATTAAGATATGTCTGAGGTGGTATTAACTACCTAAAAACTTGCCACGTGGAGGACCATCAGGGGAGGGAGGGGGAGATAAACTGGTAAACCACTTTATTATGGTAGTTTTTATTTGTTTGTTTTTAAGCACACAGCTACATAATGGGCTATAAGTGTTGTGGCAAACATGGGCATCGAAATTCAGTTTTTTGCTTTATAAGCTCACAAACCTTTTAAAAAACTTTGCTAAGATAGTTTTTAATTTGCTTGTTGTTAAGCTACGCAAAAAACCATTTATGCTGTGTCCACCGCGGGTATTGAAACCCGATTTTGAGGGTCACAAGCTCCCAGACAGAGGAGTTTGTTAAAGACAGTAAATACGTGTAATTACGTAACGAAACGACTGAAGAATCATGAGGTAATGCGTGCGTACGTTTTTGTCTTATCCAATTAAAAGTTCAGCAGATATGGCATGCAGATATAACATTCAACGTACCAACAATTATCTCCAAGTTCTTCCAGAAGGTATTTGAAGCACAACAGAAATTATGAGATCATAATTAAGTATCAAACAGTATACAAACATTATATAACGAGAGAAGACGACGTTATAACAAGTACAGTTGACTGTTTAATAAGACCTCCATCAAGCCATTCGCTCTTTTCCTGGGTACCTCATACAATTTACCAACATATTCGAAATTTACAATCAAATAGCTCGCAGTTTACAGTTTTTCAACGAGGAACATCGTGTACTAGATGATATATAACAAACTTAGAACGTACTTTTATCATAACAAACTTAGAACGTACTTTTATCGTCTTGCGTCTTACGCCAGAAATAACAGATCAACCAGTGCCTCAGAGGCATGTCTGCGGACTTATACCATTAAACACCGAGTTTTCGATACCGATGATGTGAAGAGCACAGATACCCCTTTGTTCGTAGGCCCGGCATGGCCAGGTGATAACGGCACTCGACTCGTAATCCGAGGGTCGCAGGTTCGAATCCCGGTCGCACCAAACATGTTCGCCTTTTAAGCCGTGGGGGCATTATAATGTGACGGTCAATCCCGCTAGTCGTTGGTAAAAAAAGTAGCCCGAGAATTGGCAGTGGGTGGTGATGACTAGCTCCCTTCCCTCTAGTCTTACACTGCTAAATTAGGGACGGTTAGTGCAGATAGCCCTCGTCTAGCTTTGCGCGAAATTCAAATAAAACTAAAAACAAACAAACCCTTTATTCGTAGCTTTGTGCTTAGTAATAAACACCTTATGTTGCCGGAAATCACAAAGTGTATTTGTAACAATTTTGAAGATTGAATTACGAACGCTTATGACCTTGTACCTTATTGACTAAACTCGCTCAACCATATTGAGCTTTATCATCATACGTGGCCTAACAGTGTGCCGGATTATGGACCCGAGGATCTCTGGTTCGCGCGCAGTTGTCACAAAATCTCGCTTTCCACTTTGGGGTATAGATAGGTTATAAACGTGACAGTCAAATTCCGTTATTTGTTCAAAATATCTCAAGCGCTGAGGCCTGATGTTGTTGACTAGCTGTCTTCCTTGTAGTCTAACACAAACAGTTGAAATTTAGAGATAACTCTCACTGATAATTCTTGTTTAACTTTGCTCCAATATCCGGAATGAATTAAAATTATTCCGTCTGCATCACGTGGGTTAACAGAAGGTAGAGTGCTGGTTACCGCATTTATTTCGCTAAAATTCTAAGTACGATTCTGGCTGATTGACATCTTTAGTTTACGAGAGTGGTACAAGTACCAATTAGGTCAAACAAATGAAATTGTATGTCTCTTTCCATTTAGGCAATTCGTAAGTGCGCAATTAGGGGGAAAGGAGGCCCTGACACACCGATCTTATGTCTTACGCTGTCGTGGGTGCACTCTTTCTTCTATCTACTTTGTATACTACGATCATGAATGACTCACTCCTTTTTAATCTCTAGTATAGAGAATTTATAGATCTTTCTAAAAATATTTTTTTAGATAGCCACGAAATAGTATTTAGCCGAAATACTACTTATCCGTAACACTAGGTGGCTAGAAAATTAAGATATAAATAACACCAGCCTGCATGGGCCTTACACGAGGTGTTATATTTGTATCACGTAGGATTGAGTATCCTGTACCGTTATGGTCAATTTCCAAACGAAATCATAGATATTTAGGAAGTTATACGATTTCAACTAGTAAAATCGGTACATTAATATACATACATCCAGTATACTAGACATTTAAGGGTCGTAGCTACTACAACACAGATCTTTTTGAAAATAAGGGTATATATTATTTCTTACCCGCAGTTTTCTTCCCAAGCATCGGAGTGGGAGTTGGAAATGAAGAGGCGTAGTGTGTAGAAGCCTGGCTGTCGATATATTCCTAACTTGTTTCCGTGTATCTTGTACGGTCCGCGATGGAATGTTAAATAGTTGAGTTTCAAAGTGGATCACAATTCATCGGCAACCGATACTAAATAAAAGAGATGATTTCAGCAGAGATAATTTGCCGTTCACGGTGTTTTTCTCCATACAGAAGTTAAACCTAAATAACAGACGTTTACGTATCAAGCAGTCAGGCCACAACGTGATTATGTTGCGCCACGATCAAGACGTTGAGAGTTTCTCAAATAGCTACACGGGGAGCATGCGCGATTTGTATCATTTCAAGCAAATATGACGGTTGCACTCGATAATATACAGATAGAGAAGAGGTAGCGATGGACAAAGTATATTCCTTAATGCAAACCAAACTTTTTTCCCATCCAATATCCATGAAAAGAAGTGAGAAATAAATTGATTGCATCCACTGAAGGGTTATTGAAAATAGAAAGCAAAGAGATTTAGCGTACAGGAATAACGTACCGTTCACAAAACTTGATTAGCAAAAGGATAGTTGAAATGTTCCCATACAACCTTATTGCGTTTCTTAGCGCAGTAGATGTCATTTCTCCCGCTTAAAAAAAAAAAATTAAAAATTACGAACTTTAATCATTTCGAAGAATAATTGAATGTGTTTAAACTTTGCGATCTTTAGTCTCGTAAATATCTGCAAAGAGTAACAAATGCGTGAGCGAACAACGGTCATAATTTGCTATCACTTTAATAAACGTCATCCACGAGGCTTTTTTGTATGAGTTATTAGCAACTTACTAACAGCTATAAAAATATTTTAGAAAGATGAAAGAACTCTCCGCTCTTTTTTATCTATCGTTTTCATAACAACTCCATCTCTCATTCAAATTCCTCTACCTTCTTTAGAGTTTTTCCTTTTTTAAATCGTCGTCTTTATATTATCTTTTTGCTCTCTATCGTTCATCTTGTTCCTCGATGTTTTTTATTTTATCTGAGTGTTTCTTTCTTCTCTCACTCGAGTTTTTATGATTCATATTAATCGCGTTCGTTCTATTTGTTTTCTAGCTTTCCCTCCATTCCTTTAGTCACTCGCTAGGATATAAACTTATGTACTCTCGATATCAGACTAATCAAACAAATGTATATTCACAAAGAGTCTCTGTGCTGAAGAGCGCGATAGGAAGTTGAACAGATATTTGTTTACTAGTACGAAATAAAACTAGTATGAAAATACAAGAATGTCGTTAAGACTTAAAAACATATTACAAAATAAAATTGAAACCAAAAAAATCCTTGACGCGTTCTTGTAATACTATAACAGCTACTAATTAACTTTTTTTGCTCTGTCTCTTCTACTCGTGAAATTAATTCAATTAACAATTGTTTTTAATTGTTCGCTAACAATAAATAAATTATTTATTAAATAAATTTATTTTTACGAGTAAAGCTAAAGAGGGTCAGTTCTAATTGGAACAATTTTAATATTCATGAACATCATACAACAACACCGGGGCCCGACATGGCCAGGTGGTTATGGCACTCGAATCGTAATGTGAGGGTCGTGAGTTCGAATCCCCTTGACACCAAACATGCTCGCCCTTTCAGCCGTAGAGGCGTTATATTGTTATGGTCAATCCCACTATTCGTTGGTGAAAGTGTAGCCCAAGAGTTAGCGGTGGGTGGTGATGACTAACTGACGTCCGTCTAATCTTACACTGCTAAATCAAAGACGGCTAGTGCAGATAGTTTGAGGAAAAATTCAAATAATAAAACAAACAAGCACGTGAAGAATTATGACCCTTTTTTTTAGACGCTACATGCTTACTGTTTGTTTTGTTTTGTTTTTTTTTAATTTCGTTGGATTTATTATTACCTATAATGACTCCAAGGTTGAAAGGACGAACATATTCAATGATTGAGATTCCAACCTGCGAACAGCAGATTACGTGATGAGAGTCCCATAGTCACCACACTCTTTGTCACGTGGACGAACCGCTTCAACAATCCTCTGTGACAGATTTTATAAACAGTCATCAAATTACAACTCATGTCACAGCAGACACATGGGCAGAATTGTTATCTTATTGAGAAAATGTCACATCAGGCATCAATTACGTCATGCAGCTAATTTGAGTGTGTGTGTGTGTGGAGGTTACTTAGTCATAAAACAAAATACTTTTGTTATCAACGGGGATTTAATAATAACAGTCATGTAAAGAGTGACAAGTGGGGTGCCTTCTACTTTTCATATTATTAAGTTTCGGTTATTACTTTGATTTACTTGTTGGTTTTTATACACAGATCTGGAGTTATTAAAACATTGTGTCGAAAGCAGGTGGAAGTGAGGGTGTGCCCATTCATGGCCTTTGTTCTCTTAGGTGTAGTTATATTAACAACAACTTAGAAACGTTCTAAGTTTTCTTTCAAAATAAAGTTAAACCTAATTTTTAATGTCCACCTTTATTTATGTGAATATTGTCCTGTTTTTACCGCAAGGCTCCGCATTGGACTATCTGTGCTGTGCTCGCCAAGAGTAACGAAACCCTGTTGAGTTGTTATAAACCTTCTCACCAAGTCATTAAGGGTCAAGATAAAACTTGCACTTACATCGTAATATGTGGTTCGTAAGCTAAATTGTTATACTGAAAACATTAGGCTAAATATAGTAAAAATAAATAATTTATAGCTAGGACGATTATGATAGAAGTCGCTAAAATTTGTTTATTACAGTTATCACTAGTCATCGATAGAACAAAAATAATTCCTATAATTACAAAATATAATATAATTAAAGCTGTACCATATCTGAAGCACAAATTTTTTCTTAGGTTTCAAAAACGAAAATTACCATAAGAATGTCATGGGACAAAAAAAAAACACAACAAAACATAAGAGCAACGAAATATTGTGCAGTACGTGCGTAAAGAAAAAGAGAAATTCAATAGTCTAGAGTACCACAAGTAGAACGATGATCTCCCCGCAATAGAAAGTGTTATTATCCTGCAACAAAACCAATCTAGTGTCACACATAGATGTGAAATTAAGTGTGTGTGTGTGTTTTCTTATAGCAAAGCCATATCGAGCTATCTACTGAGTCCACCGAAGGGAATCGAGCCGCTGGTTTTAGAGTTGTAAATCCGTAGACTTACCGGCTGTAAGTTTGGTATAATAAAACACATACATTATTTTAAAAAGGAAAGTATAAAAAAAAAACCCTGTTAGGTTGTTCACCCCTTTAAGTACCAACCTCACCTTCAGATCTAACTCTTAAAAAAATGCCGTTTACTATTCTCCCAACATACATATTCCTCTTGGTGTTATTTTTCTGTTCTTCGTGTCTGACATTAAAACAAAAGCTGTTTAAAGTAAAAACCTAGTATTCCTGTCGTGTTATGTTCTACCTTTTGCGTATAGAAACTGTCGTAGACTAAGTTATAATAAATAATTTAAGTAACTGAAAAGGACCTGAGCTCGAAATCAAAAATTGAATATCATTTTCGCACTGTCATCTAATTGCAAGTCCGTTTCTTAAATTGGATCATTGATTTCGGACTTACCCAGAATTAAAAATAATATACAGAAAGGAAGTATTAAACTTATGAAACTAAAGTCCAGTCGAACAATACAACGAAAGAGGTAAGAGACCATTTTCAAACCTTTTGTTTACCCTCGTTACGACTATAAACGTACTTAGTTTGAGGTCAGTCTGTATTTTTTTTTTTGTAAGCTAAGAAATTTTTACACTCTTATGATTGGCCCACTTAAGACAATTATGTTCAGCGAGAGGGATTCAAACGCGCAACCTTTCAGATTACGAATCAAACGTAAAGCGGTAAGTCTACGGATTTACAACGCTAAAATCAGGGCTTCGGTTTCTCTCGGTGGACTCAGCAGGTATCCCGATGTGGCTTTGCTGTAAAAACATACACACACACACGATGCGAACGCCCTAACTTAAAGATTAATAAAAATTAAAAATCAAAATCGTGTTTTCTTATTATTTAATTACATATAGATATTAATAATTCAATTATAATAAGAAAGAGTGATTTATAAAAAACATCTAATCTTTTCATTTAGTGCAGAGTTTTGAATTAAAATTTGTACCAAATTGTAAGTAGTTCGAAATATACAATGTTTATTAAATAATTTGGTGTTACATATATATATATGAGTGTGTCTATATAATGTTTTAATAAGATATTCTAATTTTAGTTATAAAATGTAGTTGTCTTCATGATTAAAAATTGATTTTAATTGAATTTTTTCCTGATTTTCTTTAGTAGATTTTAACAGTAAAACTTATAAACCGAAACCAGAACTGATTTTTCACTTTTCATACAAAAACTTAATTGAAAAACAAATGGATCAATATTAAAATTTTATTCTACTTACGTGTGTTAATAATTTCCTGTAGGATTAACTCAAAAACCTACACATGAGTTTAATGCACACAAGATCCGTTAGGGCGCCTAACACCTCAAACAGACGACAATTAAAACAGTGTACCTCAACAAGAGTTTAACAGAATAGATTAATACACGTAACATCTCTATATAGAGTAATATCCTAATTTTACATACATTTTTACTTAATTAACATGTTAATGTTTAAGCTAATTAGATTAATGTTTCAAATAATAAGTTTTATTAATTATATTTGTCTTCCTTTGTATCTGTTCTCAAGTAGCATTGATGAACAAGAAATTGTTTCTTGTTTGAACCTAACGATATTTTGTTTGCCATTGTAAAGTTAAGTGGTGGAGAATTAGGACGGGAAATAATTTTAGTTAATTACACGTAGGTGTGACTACAGCAAGTTATTTCTTACTGCAATCGGCCAGGTGGAATACTAAATTTATAAACAACTGAATACATGAAGAAATATACAGACTCTAACGTGTGGTAAACACAAAATCTTCTCTAGCTCCTCCACTTCTGGCGAGGTCCTTAAGGAGTGATGTTGTAAACATTCTACAACCTATAGGTTCCACAAAAGAAAATAATCGGTTAATACAACGTTATGAAAACATAATTATACTGGTGCCTTTTAAAAGTAATACATACCGATTTTCTTTAGTAGATTTTAACAGTAAAACTTATAAACCGAAACCAGAACTGAATATCGCTTTTCATACAAAATCTTAATTGAAAAACAAATGGATCAATATTAAAATTTTATTCTACTTGTATTAAAAGTAATACATACTTTTAAAGTGTAAGTAAATGAAGAGACAATTACGTTCCGTTATGTCACACACGCTACATTTGCCCTCTTCCCATACCAACGCCCAGAAATCATTAAACCAGATAAGATACGTTAGGTAAAGTAATGGTTTAGGTGCTATTTATATCATGAACTACCATGACAAACGACCATTATGGTGTGAATTAGGTTAAGAGGCTGAATTATGATTTCTTTTCAATTTTATTTATTAATTTAGAAATAAAGTTTTTGGGATAAGGATTAATAGAACAATACTGTTATTATTTTAAGTATAGGTTTGTTATTCTTTACTTATTGTCAAACCAGTTTCTTTTTTTTTTCAAAACAGGAATATTCCATTGTAGTTATTTTAAACAGGTCAACGAAAAGAAGTTTGGTGATTAGAAAGAAAAGTTACTAACATATGTTCAGCTAAACCGCTATTATTCTAGATAAACTAAAACTAAACATTTATGTCATGAACACTCCATGGTGGAATAAAGATATTCTCCAGACTTACTATGAAAAAAAGGTTCGGTTCCCTGCAGCAGAAAGCCCAATGTGACTTTGTTTTACAACAGACAAACAGACACGTTAATGGCTAACTCAACTTTTGAATATGAGACTTTAAAGTCACACTAAATACCTTTATATCTGTCAGATGATTATTTATTTCAAACCAACAACAAACACCTTTGTATCTGTTAGATGATTATTTATTTGAAAACCACACCAAACACCTTTATATCTGCAAGAATATTATTTACTTTAAACCAACACCAAACGCCTTTATATCTGTTAGATGATTATTTAGTTGAAACCAATATCAAACACCTATATATCTGTGAAATAACTATTTACTTGAAACCAATATCAAACATCGATCAAACAAACAAACAAACACGTTTTCTGTCTTTTTCTGCTTTAAATTTAGGTTAATTCAAATAGAAAAAGTATAATTTTTTTAACATTTCCTACTCTTATATAAAAAAAAATGTAGTGGTACTTCGAAAGATGAAGAAATACAAGTAATATAATGATTAAAATATTGTATTAAACTTGTAATACAGGGATCGAAACGGAAATATAAATATTTTCTATTAAATAATATCGCACCAGGTTTATTAGTTTTCTTTGGAAAATTGGTATATATATATTAAATTTTGTTTTATTTTATAGTAAGTCTCTATGGATTTCTGTTTACACGTATGATGAATCACATTTGGTTTGAATGTTTATAACTAACTTGCTACGTATGGACATGTTTATATCACTTAGGAAGGAAGCTAGTCATCACCACCTACCGCCAACTCTTGGGCTACTCTTTTACTAACGAATAGTGGGATTGATTAAAACATTATAACGCCCCTACAGCTGAATGGGCGAGCATGTTTGGTGCGACGGGGATTCGAACCCGCGATCCTCAGATTACGAGTCGAACGCTTTAACCCACCTGGCCATGCCGGGCCTCCCTGTTGAGTCAGCGGTAAGTTTACATACGTATGATACTTAAAAGCGTGTTCGATTTCTCGCGATAGACAGAACGCAGACGGCCCATCGTGTGGTCTTAGGTTAAAACGACAACAAGAGAACTTGTATATTCTGGCAAATCCCATGCCTTACTTTTCTTCTAACAATATTTTAAATTTTCTTCCAAATGTACAGGTCACGCTCCTTAAAGAAAACCCGAATAAGGTTTTATTATAAACTTAGATTGGATAAGTTTACTCTTTTAATCGCTCGCTGTCCAATATGCACATCACACTTAGGTCTAAATATACTCCAGCTTTTGTTAGATATACTAACATGCAAAATAGATAAAATATTGTTAGTGAAGCATGTGCGAGACTGTGGATAATGTCCAAGATTCGAACCTGTGATAACAGCTAAAGGTGTGTGATCTTTTTTAAAAATGAAAGTCACTGCTTCCCTTCCCACTTGGCCCCCCATGTTTGTCTGTCGCCTTAGCGATAAACCTAATCCAACATCGTATTAATTGAATCGCCTTATTTTCCAATGTCTAGGAGTTACAAAAACAATTTCTCGAAGTAATAAACATAAACCCAATACTCAAATTGTTATTTCTTGCCCCCCAGTGGCACAGCGGCATGTCGACAGACTCACACTGCTAAAAACCGGGTTTCGATACGTGTGGTGATTAGAGCACAAACAGCCAATTGTGTAGCTTCGCTTAGTTCCAAATAACCAATCAATAAACGTAATTTCTTAACAAGGGGAACTCCACAAGTTTAATTAAATAATCGTATACTTTACTGGAACTCTAATATATAACTGCATGTAGCGTGAATTTAAATATATCGCTAGTTATTTAACATTAATTTTGCATGAAACGTATAGTGAAATCTGGTTTAAAACTTTACCTATGGTTGGTATAGATTATACTTGCGTAAGGAGAAATTTAGTATCATTGTAGCCGCACACACGTGACTCCAATAAGGCTAGGCCAGTCAGTCAGTGAAGAAGTTTCACTCTTGATACATCCCTCATGCGCATGCGCACAATTCTATCAACGAGGAGAACACAATCGATTTTTATTTTAACAATTAGAAAAACGAATCTCTCCATTACCCCTTTCAAATTGAGCACCCTTAACACTTGAAGAATTTTTTTGTTTTTTTTTTTACCATTGGTAATATATAAATAAAGCTTAAAAGTGTAACAAACAAAAATTTTAATGATACAGATGTTTGTTTGTTTTTTCCTCGTACGTGTATGTGATGAGCACCTTAATACATCGCGAATTATCTTACTTGCACAACAAAAAAATATTGTGTGTGTTTTTTGTAAACTACGAACAACTGTACATTGGAGAAACTAGTAGATTAGTATCCGAACGTGCTTACGTAACCATTAGAGATATAATCAGTGCTAACCCAGATAAAACATTTTCGACTCCCTTAATCACATATTTGAAGTGTTTCAATTTTGCAACCTTAAATAATGATCCACAAACAAAAATGAGAGCTTACTCGAAATAACACAATTATTGAACTTAGAAACGTCAAGCGAAACGGCACATTTTAACTTTTTGTAATCATACGGTCTGTAAACTAGATAAAACAGTTTAAGTTTTTGCACAAAACAAGTCTCTAATTTTGTTCTGTAAAATGGTCGTTTTACGTTTATACCTACTTGTTTTAAATGTTTTACTTTTTTTTAATTTTATAGATTATTATTTCATAATTTACGTATTGCGCAAGTACATACATATACGCACATATTTGCATCATATAATTTTTTTTATTGTACCCTAATTTTCTTTGTCGATTCTCATTTACATAACTTGCACACTGTTGTCACGCGAGCTCTCATACACATGCTGTTACCACACGGGGCCTCAATATATGTATTGTTGTCACTGTCACATAAGGTCTCATTACGTATATTGTTGTCACACAGGGCCTCATTACGTGTATTCATGTATTGTTGTCACACAGGGTCTCGTTACGTGTATTGTTGCCACACAGGGTCTCGTTACGTGTATTGTTGTCATAGAGGTCCTCTTTACATTATTGTTTTCACAGGGCTCTTACAGCATCTGTTATTATCGAGGGGTTCTTACTGTATGTATTATTGACACTCAGACTCTCATTAGGTGTATTATTGTCATACGGCTCTCTTTCCATACGTTGTTGTTAAAGAGGCCCTCATTATATGCATTGTTGTCACAGGGCTCGTATTGTATGTACTTTTGTCATGCAGGCCCTCATTATCTCTGTTATTGTCACAAGGTCTTCTTTGCATGCATAGTTGTCATGCAGGCCTTCATTAGGTGTTTTAGTATATAAATAAAACACAACCATTACTACTCGATATAATGAGCAGTTACTTTTACCTGAGGACGGACATCTGCCCAAAACGTTGAAGTCAACCAAATGATAATATACATATTTGATACTTTACCATCATTTTGGTGAAGTTTGAAATATCATGTCCAGTTTTAAATTTAGTTTCATCACGCGGACTATTCGTTTTTATTTTTTGTTTTGTTTTTTTCACTTATGCCACATAATCGTCTACTACGATTCAAGTGAAATTTCTTCTAAAACACTGATGTTAACCTGTTGTCTCAGTTTGTCGTATCTGAACAGAGGAAAAGAGTGTATGAACAGGTAATCTATTCTTCTCTGAGGGCAGCCATTGTAAGATTCATTTTGTAAAACCTGTGGTATCAAGATTAAACAGAAACAGATTTTAAGCCGAATAAAGACATCTCACATTATAGATGAATACAAATTACGGATCGGTGCTTATAATACGTTCACGTGACCTACTTTAACAGAGTGTTATTGTACGACATAGTTTTAAATAGTATAAATTATTTATTTACTAGAAGAAACTGCAGGTCGTTATGATGGAATTAAGAGCAGTTTAATAATGTAAGCCTAGAAGGATCTGAAAATTCTTTACGTCCAAATTTCTCGTTAACTTGAGGTTCAGTGAAGTGTCAAGAAAAGAGAGATATTTCTAACCGATACTGTTGAAGGGTCAGTGTTTTTTGTTTCAGTCTAAGTTTTGTTTTTTGTGTGTTTGTTTTCTTGTAACAAAGCCACACTGGGCTATCTGCTGTGTCCACCGAATGGAACCGAATCCCTAATTTTAGCATTGTAAATCTGAAGACTTAACGCTGTCCCAACGGTTTGTTTGTTTGTTTTTTTGAATTTCGCACAAAGCTACTCGAGGGTTATCTGCACTAGCCGTTCCTAATTTTGCAGTGTAAGACTAGAGGGAAGGCAGCTAGTCATCACCACCCACCGCCAACTCTTGGGCTACTCTTTTACCAACGAATAGTGGGATTGACCGTCACATTGTAACGCCCCCACGGCTGAAAGGGCGAGCATGTTTGGTGCGACCGGGATCCGAACCCGCGACCCTCGGATTACGAGTTGAACCATTACTAAGATATGGCCCTGTTCCCACGGAGGAAAAGTTTTGTTTTAGTGAAGTTTATGGATCTGCGCTGCTATCGCGTACACTGAGTTATTTGGTACAAGTAAGTTTATTTTTTGGTTAATAAAGTAAATTTATTGTTGGTGTGAATGTGACATACAAATTACAACAATGTTCAAGCTTATGAAAATATTAAAGAAGAATGAAACCAATTTGTTGTTTATATTTACATGAACTAGATTGTAAATTAATTTAACCCTTTGATTTAAAACAATTCTCTCTCTCTCGAAAAAGAAAAGTTCACAACAGCAAAACTACCTGTTTGATAATCAAGTGTTCCCCGCTGGGACAGCGGTAAGTCTATGGATTTACAATGCCTAAATCAAGGGTTCGATTCCCCTCGGTGGATTCAGGAGATAACCCGATGTGGCTTTTCTGTAAGAAAACACACACACAGCAATAATGAAGCTTAAAATGAAACATAAACGGTTTAATGAGTTATTTTGTTTTTCAGTGCAAGATTTAAACAATGTTAACGTATTGTGGGATCTGTTTACTGATTGACTAATAAGCGTTACTTTGGTTACCCAATTTGTCCTGCAAAGTTCGTTAAAAATTAAAAAAAAAGGAATATCTGTATTTTTCCTATTTTTTATATACGTTCTAAAACATAACTCACTGCTCGGCATGGTCAGGTGGTTAAGGCGCTCGACTCGTAGTACAAGAGTCGTGGGTTCGAATCCCCATCACCCAAAAATTATGCTTAACCTTTCAGTCGTGGGGGAGTTATGATGTGTAATTTGACACTACAAAATAAGGGACGGCTAGTACAGATAACCCTCATGTAGCTTTGCGCGAAATTAAAACCTATGTGGGCAATTATTTCATATGTTTTTTTCTTTTAAGTAACAACAACTCTTGTATAACAGTACTGAAAATTAATGACACAGCTACCGACAGATAGTTAAGATAAAAGCATTTTAATGCATTGTGAGTTTTTCTATGTTTCCTTCAATTGAAACCATATTATTTCCCCTAGCAGTCGAGATTTATACAAGTCACTAAATGATTCGTCCATTGTTTATAAATGCATAAACGACTGAAATTACTTTAACATACGTTTCATAATATATAAGTACCCATGATATTCTTCAAGTTCTACTGAAAACATATGAAAGAAGTAAATTTTTATTTCAGGATTGTGCAGTCGCTGGTATGCCCGCAGATGTCTAGGAATATAAACGACTTTTTGGCTATTTATTATAACGCGCCTTAATAACTCGGAACGTAAACCAATGTTACGTAGCAACTACAGTTACAAGCAAAGCACTACCTGACACACTACAGTTACAAGCAAAGCACTATCTGACACACTACAGTTACAAGCAAAGCACTATCTGACACACTACAGTTACAAGCAAAGCACTACCTGACACACTACAGTAACAAGCAAAGCACTACCTGACACACTACAGTAACAGTGCAACCTCATTATTCCTTACTACTCGATGATTTGTGCGTCAATTAGGAACAGATAAACTCAGACATGTCTCCTTTGTTTTGATATGCTTGCTTATATGTTTCCCTCAAAATGCACGCGCAAAGCTATACAAAAGGCTATCTGCATATCCTTAATGTGGTGCTGATAGAATAGGGGGAGGGTAACTAGCCAACAACACCCACCGTTAACTCTTGGACTACTCTTGTCTGACCAAATAGAGGAATTTGACCGAAAATATTATCATTTCCTTTTTTGGTAACAAGGGGGTGTGAACGTTGAATCATAAGTCTCACAGTCTAGGCACTCTAAGTACAAGCCACGCCCAGCCCATTGTTTTGTTAATTTCCCGAATATTGCGAATCTCATTACACACACACACACACACACACAGTTGTTATGTTATAGCGATACTTACATTCAGGGCTATTTCTAATGCATCTCTGGGCTGCTCGTTGAACTGATGGAGTTTCGGAGTATTTTCTCGAGATAAAATCTGAGGAACAGTGACGTAAAATTATACATAATATGTACATTAGGTGTTTACATATGATAGATTAGTATAATTAATTATGTGTCATAAGGTTAAACTTAAGCATTTTAAAAGCAAGGCTTTTAACTCAAATCACAAAATACATTTGAATTTGAAAATTACTACAATTATGCCTTTCTCTCGAAACACATTTTAACACAAAAAACACTTCACGTTTGCGAAATATAATAAATATTAAAAGCATGTCATTGAATGATGGTTCTATTTAAAAAAATCAAATTTAATATTCATGGAAGAGCGACACTCTTTCCTTGAGATACAAGTAATCCAAGTTTTTATCTCTCTCTCTCTGTTTGTGTGTACAACTCGCATTGTGACTCTGAGATAACCATATTGATCCACGTGTTTTATAACGAAAAATATCAAAGAGAAGGTATTAAAAAGTATGTCTAAAGATGAAGTAACCATTGTAGAACATTAAATTTTAAAACTCTTAAAAATACTTTGGCAAATTGCCAACAATGTTAACGGTAACGTCATAAATATCTTCTGCTAGCAAAATTAGTGCAGAAGAATATCGAATATTGAATATCGCTGGTTCACACTTGTAGAGAGAAAGAAGTGTTGTCGGATTTTTAGTATTCTATGCTAATAAGTATAAATATCAGTGGATTTTATTTTTACAGAAGTATACCAAGTGGTATTGTTCCTCATTTTCTGTCCCGATTTTCATTTTAAAATATAAAATGGCTTAGTGATGAGGTCCTACTACGTGAGATGCAATAAAGAAGAAAACACGATAAGTTAAGTATGTTATTAACCTAAAAGTTAATAGAACAGTAACTGAAAAATTAGAAGCCTGAGCAATAGTATTAATTACACGATAAGAATAAGAAAAGTTGGAAATCATCAACGCAGTTTATTTCTTTGGTTTAATGGAAACACATTTTCCAAGTATGGACCGTGCCCCTTGTACCCTCACAAACAGCGACATTATTGTTTTCTAACCGTCAGCTTTTTCCTTCTTCGCACCAACGTGGCAAATTAATTTATTTATTACGGCATATTTTTCAAGGAAGGACCGTGTCCCTGTGTCTTCACGTATTGAAACACTACGGTTCACTATCTGTCAAATTTCTTTCTTTCTTCACACTAACGTGGTAAGTGTATTTATTTACTACGATATATTTTCCAAGGAGAGACTGTGCTCCCTGTGTTTTCACATATAACGACTCTACTGTTCTTTAATCATCAATGTTTTTTTTTTTTTCCTTCTTCACACTAACGTGGTGCCCAGCACGGCAAGGTGATACGGGCGCTCGACTCGTAATCCGAGGGTCGCGAGTTCGAATACCCGTCACATCAAACATGCTTGCCCTTTCAGCCTTGAGGGCGTTATAATGTTACGGTGAATCACACTATTCGTTGTTAAAAGAGTAGCCCAAGAGTTGGCGGTGGGTGATGACTAGTTGTCTTCCCTCTAGTCTTACACTGCTAAATTAGGGACGGCTAGCACAGATAGCCCTCGTGTAGCTTTGCGTGAAATTCAAAAAACAAACACTAACTTGGTAAATAAATTTATCTACTATGAAATATTTTCCAAGCAGGGGCCCCCCGCTAGTACAGCGGTATGTCTCCGGATTTACAACGCTAAAATCAGGGGTTCGACTCCCCTTGGTGGGCTGAGCAGATAGCCCGATGTGGCTTTGCTATAAGAAAAAAACACAAACACACTCCAAGGAGGGACCGCACCGCCGTAAGTTTTCACATATAACGACACTAATCTTCTCTAAGTCAGCTTTTAGCCCTAACTTTGCTAATGAATAATTCTTAAAACATTCATCGCTTGAGGCATAGTAACTACAATCGATCAAACGTGTTCCTTATGTTTGTCAGAACAAGCTATCTAGCTGAGTATTCACAGTGGAGTTTTTTTGTTTTTTTTGGACAGAGAAGAGTTTCTGCAGAAACAGATGTAAGTGCTTTCATATAATTTTACAATATCACAGGATAACAGAGATTTAGGATTGATGCTGCTAATAACGTCAGTGACAGTTGGACGTTATTTAGAAAAGAATCGATAACAATTTTCTTTCACTTTACGTGATCAAGAGTTATTGTTAGTAAGTTTACAAAGCTTATGTTAGGCTTCAGAGGGTAAACTCATTTCCTGGCGATGACTACGAAATGAGGGTAAAATATGGAGGCTGGGATTTGGATATTGTCGTTTTCTTCGTGCGTTCTTACAACATATAAATGTAATTATTAAGCTGAAGAAAAAAGAATTGCGATATTTTTAGAAGGAACATAAGACGCAGAACCATTGTTAATATCAAATTGTAGATCTACTGTTAGAAAGCAAACGATACGGTAGGTCTAATGCTAGAATGCAAACGATACGGTAGGTCTAATGTTAGAAAGCAAACGATACGGTAGGTCTAATGTCAGAAATCAAATGATACGGTAGGTCTAATGTTAGAAAGTAAACGATACGGTAGGTCTACTCTTAGAAAGTAAACAATATGGTAGATCTACTGTTAGAAAGTAAACAATACGGTAGGTCTACTCTTAGAAAGTAAACAATATGGTAGATCTACTGTTAGAAAGTAAATAATATGGTAGGTCTACTGTTAGAAAGTAAACGATACGGTAGATCTAATGTTAGAAACTAAACAATATGGTAGATCTAATGTTAGAAAGTAAATGATACGGTAGATATACTATTAGAAAGTAAACAATGTGGTAGGTCTACTGTTAGAAAGTAAACGATATGGTAGATCTAATGTTAGAAACTAAACAATATGGTAGATCTAATGTTAGAAAGTAAATGATACGGTAGATATACTATTAGAAAGTAAACAATGTGGTAGGTCTACTGTTAGAAAGTAAAAGATACGGTAGATCTAATGTTAGAAAGTAAATGATACGGTAGATATACTATTAGAAAGTAAACAGTGTGGTAGGTCTACTGTTAGAAAGTAAACAATATGGTAGATCTACTATTAGAAAGTTAACAATGTGGTAGGTCTACTGTTAGAAAGTAAACGATATGGTAGATCTACTATTAGAAAGTTAACAATGTGGTAGGTCTACTGTTAGAAAGTAAACGATATGGTAGATCTAATGTTAGAAACTAAACAATATGGTAGATCTAATGTTAGAAAGTAAATGATACGGTAGATATACTATTAGAAAGTAAACAATGTGGTAGGTCTACTGTTAGAAAGTAAAAGATACGGTAGATCTAATGTTAGAAAGTAAATGATACGGTAGATATACTATTAGAAAGTAAACAGTGTGGTAGGTCTACTGTTAGAAAGTAAACAATATGGTAGATCTACTATTAGAAAGTTAACAATGTGGTAGGTCTACTGTTAGAGTTAACAATATGGGAGGTCTACTGGTAGAAATTAAACAATATGGTAAGTCTATTCTTAGAAAGTAAACAATATGATAGATCTACTGTTAGAAAGTAAACAATACGGTAGATCTACTGTCAGAAGAACCAATTAGAAATGTCTGCTTTGTATGCGATTACTTTTAATGGAATAGCGGGATTGTCTGTCTCAATTATAAAACTTCCAAAGTTGTATGTTAGAACATTAGACACTAATCCGCACAAACTATTTTATATTTAACAATTTAGATTCTGAAAACTTTGTTGTATTTCACTACTGATGACAACAGAAGGTTTTCTTTTTTTATCCTTTTGTTAGTTGGATTTACGGAATGAAACGTGGCACGTGTTGTCTGACTTAGGGTTAGCGATTACTTGGATATTAGCCGGGTTATGGTTAACGATTAAATGGATATCAGGACATGTCAGGCAGCATTAGCTGAATGAAATCCTCTGAAAAAAAAGGAGGATGTGCAAAAATCTTAGTATTAGATTTCTGACGCTTTAAGTTAATTTTTCAGTCATGCTGCCAAACGATCGCGACTCTAGATGATAACAAACGACGAAATGCAATTTATTCAAAGTAATAGACCATGCTTATATTACGTAACACAGGACAAACTATGATGCTCTATAATCTATATCATATATATATCATATATTAATGATTAATACCCAAGTAAATTAGATAACGAGTAAGTGGGAAATACATTTTTTGAAAGCCTTGGAATAAGGTAAAGCAAAAATATATGTATATATACATATAAATAGCTTTAAATAATCTGTGTTAACAAGAAAGATGTTTCTCGTAAAGAGCTTAATTATGCTACATCATCAAGTAAAGCTTCCTGTAGGAAACAAAAGCAATTGTGTTTTACTGCAAATTGCGACAACCTATCATAAATTTAAGAACAATAATCTGTCGGAAAAGCAATAAAACAAGATATAAAGAAATTCATCGACTAGTATAACTTCTTACTTACTATAGATGTATCGCTCTCTGAAAGTGTTGAAATTTTTCCAGTAAGTAAACGTGCCAGGTGTGAACTTTCCAGAAATGATACCGGAATGTATTTTTAGTTTCTGCATAATTTATAGCGAAGAAAACCCCTTCTTAACATTTAAACCGAATTCACTAACGAGTATTTAATCCCTCCGCTAGTGTAGCGGTGAATCTACGGATTTAGAACGCTAAAATCATGGAGTTCGATTTCCCTCGGTTGGTTCAGCAGGTAGCCCGATGTGGCTTTACTATACGAAAACACACACGAGTATTTAAACAATTTATAATAAAACCTGAAGCTTGCAAGACATTTTTTATCCCCCCAAAAAGATAAATACGGGTAAAAATCCAAAGTTTAAAAAATCGCGATAATACACATCTTATAGTGTAGTTAACAAGTAATAAAAATAGAAAAAAGTTAGCGAAATAAACAATATAAATACTTACTGTGACCTAGTTCACAGAGAAATATTTAGTTAGAAAAAACAAGAGTTGGAACATGAAAAAAACTAAACAAAGCAACATATAATATCAAAATTATCGTATTAACATCATCTTAGATCATTCCTAACACAAAATATTAACGATGTATTACATCATTACCTAACAAAAAATATTAACGATATATTAGATTATCACTTAACACCATATATTATTATAGATTATTACCTCAGGCCTGGCATGGCCAAGCGCGTAAGGCGTGCGACTCGTAATTCGCGGGTTCGCGCCCGCGTCGCGCTAAACATGCTTGCCGTCCCACCCGTGGGGGCGTATAATGTGACGGTCAATCCCACTATTCGTTGGTAAAAAAGTAGCCTAAGAGTTGGCGGTGGGTGGTGATGACTAGCTGCCTTCCTTCTAGTCTTACACTGCTAAATTAGAGACGGCTAGCACAGATAGCCCTCGAGTAGCTTTGTGCGAAATTCCAAAAAACAAACAAGATTATTACCTAACACAAAATATAAAGGTTATATTAGATTATTATCTAACACAAAATATAAAGGTTATATTAGATTATTATCTAACACAAAATATAAAGGTTATATTAGATTATTATCTAACACAAAATGTTACCGTCATCTTAGATTATTACTTAACACAAAATATTAACAATAACTTAGATTATTCTCATTCCAATAAAAAAACAAAGATAATCTAAAGAAACTACAATCCTATGAGTGGATAGCAGATACTACAATAAAATGAGGTTACAGTTATGTTTTCTACATTGTTGAGCATACCTGTAGCTACCGAACTATTATGGACTATAAAATTCATCGACAACAGATGGTTAGTATTTCAGTATAACTTGTCATAACATAAAGTTTTACATGGTTTTAAGTAGACTTTTCTCTACACTCTATTAAATAAGCTGTACTAAAATGTAATAGATAGATGCCACTTTATATTCAAACTGTTAAAAGATACATATGTTTGCCCATTACCTTTGGAATAAGTAGAAGAGTTAAAAAATCATATTGAAATGGAAAACTCGAATTTCTCGTCACGTTCCACAGCCTGATGTTTTATGCATATTAATAAAACTTCAGCTCCTTGTCACGTTCCCAACTTTGATGTCTTCATTGCATGTTAATATTATGGCAAAGAGAACATTTATCACTCATTTTTATAAATCATGACCTGGGAAGAACAATTAGAGTTCTCATTTTTACATTTGTCAACTATAAAGCGTTGAGTAATTTAATTTGTAATAATTATGAAGATGCAGGTTTGCAAGTCACTTGATACCACGGTAAATACAAAGTCTTGGCGAAATGGCATGTTTCAGAATTACATTTGGACATTGTTTAATGTTGTACAGGTAGCGAGATGTCACAGAATATAGAACGCTTCTAGGAAGGGTATGTAATAATTCTTTTCGACATAAAATATTTATGCACGTAGATTATAAGGAGATTCCAGATCGATTATTCAAAGTGTTAAGATTAGAATCCTTCTAGTCCTTAATGACATTGGTGAAGAAAGACATTTGGGTTAACCAAGGGTATCAAGAGCATCTAGACATGGATCTGTGCGATTAAAATGCTGTGAAACGGATTCTGAGAAATTGTTCTCCTCGGACAATAAGTGGATTGTGGAAAGCTGCAGGGAGGAGTAGGTTGCTTTCGACACGACATCCTTACGATGAAGCATTCTGAGATAAAAACTTATACTGCAGGGATATCGTTAAAACACACAGTCGTCTGATGACCAGACATGGTGACTTGGACTGTAAAGACGTTGTGTGGCATGAATATATCTCACTCAACCTCCGCATACTAACCACGTGTTGCACTACCAAGGTTTACAAAGTGAAGGTATTTAATATGTATCGAAATAAATCAACTTGATATAAACTCTTATCAACGTATTTTTATTTTATTTTAAGCAGCTGGTAATCGCACTGTAAAATTTTAGTCAATGTTACCTGAAAAAGGGTATTGTAGCGATTACAAATTTTTTTCGAGTTGAGTTACATGATGCATAAACTTTAATTAATTTAGTATATTTAACTAAATCTTGGGACTGCTATTAACGCAGTCTTTTAAAGATGTGATTGTCGTAAAAAACCAGTAATGTTTAAATGAAATATTCGTATTTATTCCATATTTACAAACACTAGCAAACAATTATGTTCATAAGTATAATGCAGCAATACAAATATTTCAAGAAATCCATATTATGTATTGTTGTTAATCATATCGTGCCTATGTGTTCTATAAGATATAACCGTAACGATCATGGCCGTATAAGGTACCAGACTTATGAGAAGTTTCTTTAACTCTAAGGTGCAGCGAATTATCGACCTGTAAACGTGGTTATTTACCATTGATTTTATTTTAAACCAAAGGTGCAGTGAATTAAGTGAAAGCCTTCTGAGGCACTTAGATAGATGTTTCTCACGGGAACGTCTATCAAAAAAGTTGTTTGTTGTTAAGCGTATATTGTGTCCGTCGCAGGGATGAACACCGAATTTTAGCCATTGTTTTACAGTCATGCTCAGTAAAAAGTAATGTTAAAAAGACTGCTACTCATTTGATGTGAAAACTAAACATTATTGACTGTATAAAATAGAACAAATATTGTTTGTTTCTAAGAACAAAGCTACAAAATATCCTGCCCAAAGCGGGTATCAAAACCAAAATTTATATGTTCTGAGCCCGAAATGTTACCGCTGAGGGTAAAGATGTCGACAGTGCTATAACAAGATATCTTCTTATCAGTATTATTTGTTAGCCCTGCTGTTGCAAGTGTTTTAACATTAGCCTTCACTTCATACAAGAAATAGCGTATAGGGTAAAGAAACGAACTGGATTACGTTTTACGTGGAGCATAATTTTCACCATTGCTTAGATTGCTTGTTTTAAATTTCGCGCAAAGCTACACGAAGACTATTTGCGCAAACCGTCCCTAATTTAGCAGTGTAAGACTAGAGGGAGGGTAGCTAGTTATCACCGCCAACCGCCAACTCTTGGGCTACTCTTATACAAACGAATAGTGGAATTGACCGTCACATAATATAACGCCCATACGACGTTAAGGGCGAGCAAGTTTGGTGTGACGGGGATTCGCATCCGTGACCCTCAGATTGTGAGTAGAGCGCCCAAATCACCTGGCTATGCCGGATCCCATTGCTTAGTATGCCACTCTTAATTAAAAAGTAAAATATAATACGCTTTAGATTTACAAAGATATATGTTTTATTTGAAAAAAATTGTGACTGTCGTCCTAGTCGATTTAGTACTGTCTTACTATCGCTTATAACAAACTCATAACTAAAAAGTGTGAAACGCGATTTTGCGAGAAACAAGATGCCAAATCATGGTTCTCCGGATTAACAGTCAGGTATAGGAACCATTGAGCCACGCACGGCATTTTAAAGAACATAATTTATCATAACTGAGAATAGAAAGTATTATATACGTAGAGTTTTATAAAAAAAAATATTTCGATTTCATTTGTTAGCGCTGATCTCCACAGCAAACTATTTGAGCTCTTTCCATACACGGAATCAAACCTCCAATTTTAGCGTTGTAAGTCCGTAAATTTATCATTGACTCACTAGAGTACACGTTTTTAATTAATGAAGGCTTTCCGTATTTATTTATTTCAGAATGTCACTCAAGCCTCCACGAGGGCTAGATGCGTCCCTAGTTTAGAAGCGATAGATTGTAGGATTTGTTTGTTTGTTTGTTTTGATTTTCGTGCAAAACTACACGAGAACTACTTGTGCTAGTCATCCCTAATTTAACAATATAAGACTAGAGCAGGTAGTCATCACCACTCTCCCCTAATTCAAACTACTCTTGTACCATCCAATAGTGGGATATATTGTAACATATAACATCCCCACTGCTAAAAGGGCGAGCATATTTGGTGTGTTGGGGATACGAATCTGTGACCCTCAGATTGCGAGTTGAGAGTCCTAACTTCTTTGGCCATGCCGAGCCAGATTGTAGGGATAACAGTCTACTACTAGAATCCACTTTTGTGGTTTATAAAAAAGAATGAAATTATAAGGTTATTGATTTCTGCTATTGGGAACGGTTCTGTTGATTAAAAAGCGACTGTTTGATGTTTGTTAAACAATGACATATCTTTCAATTCCATTTTATGGAGTTATTTTCAGTGTTCCCTCTAAGTTGCGCAGCAGCACAACAACCGGTCAAGTGCTGCGCATTTCATTATTCCACCCGTGCTCTCCTGCAGTGACAGTAGGAAGTCTCAATACGCTGATGACTTTAATGACCCTAAAAGCCCATAGGCCTAAAACACAAACAACCAGTTGGTATCATTGCAAAGGGATCTAATGATCCAAGAGGGTTGATGGTCTAAAATTACTCTTTCGCTCCTGAAAAAACAAACAACCAAAAACTGGTAGCGTACATCTGCACATTTCTTTGATACTGGTACACATAAAACAGTTCATTCTGCACATGGATTACAAAATTAGAGGGAACAATGGGCATGTCTTGAATTTTTTCTATTGAAAGAGATTTTTTTTACACATGAATAAAAGATCAAGGTATGCATAGTTGCTACTCAATGGACTATCTGTGTTCTGCAAACAGTAGGTATCGAAACTAGCATTTTAGTGTTATAAACCCTCAGACTAGCTGCTGATCCATAGGAGATCTTTTCTAAAAGAAAATCTTCTCACTTGCAATTCGAAGTTAGATACAAGTCATCATATTTCGAGTTTGTCGAGTTATGGAAACAAGAAATACAGATCATTATTGTTGGAACCTTGTTTACAAGTAAGGTCATAGTTATCGCGATTTTAATAATACGTGAATCCAACCCTTTGTATCATAAATCTAACGACTAAATCCTAGTGATCACCGATAGTCAGAACGAGAGCTCCAGTAAGCTCTTGAAAGTTTGATTCGTGCCTCGTATTATGACTGTATACCACAAAAGTAAACAACAATAAAAAATATATTTGGGGAAACAACGTATTCTCCAGCAAGCTCAAAGGACCATTGACATCTAGTCATCATGTGAAGTGGCCCAATGTGGAAACTAATTGGAAACCAGTGCACTATTTCGGGCAGATAAAAGTCGCACAAGAGTTGGTGGCGAGAGCTGTTCACTAGCTACCTTCCCTCTAGAGTCTAGACAATCAGCTCAAAATTAGCGCCCTCTATACGCGGATAGTACTTAGTTTAGCTTTGCGAAAAATTCTAAACAAATAAACCATAATGATGTAGCAATAAAGTTCAGTTTATCCTTGTTATTCTTACACTGCTACAATGTTATAATAGCTACATGTCATGCGGTCTAAACGACTGACAACATACACTTCTGTTTTTGTTTACCACTTTTCTTAATAAATGAGTAAACTCGAAATTAATTATACGATAGTTTTAGTTAAATAAAAGTCTTTGTAACACTACTTTCAGATTTCGTTGAAGGTCGAACGGGTGTACTCCGAAGCGTTTGAACCTTATAAATAAATTATTTTGTGTTTTGCCAACCATCTTCATTATTATAAACTGTGTTGTTTGGTTTGATTTGAATTTCGTTCAAAGTTACACGAGGGCTATATGCGCTAGCCGTCCCTAATTTTGCAGTGTAAGATTAAAGGGAAGACAGCTAGTCATCACCACCCACTACCAGCTCTTGGGCTACTCTTTTACAAACGAATTGATCGTCACATTATAACATTATAACGCCTCAACGGCTGAAAGGGCGAGCATGTTTAGTGACGACGGATAGTGTTAACTAGCTCTAGTCTTACAGTGCTAAATTAGGAACGGATAGCGCAGCTAGTCAGCCCTCGTGTAGCTTTGAGCAAAATTCAAACCAGTTAGATGTCAAACTTGGTCTAAATATTAACCTGCACGTGCAAAGTTACTAAACAAAAACCACTCAATGTTGACTAAACTCTTTGCACAAAGAAACATCATATAAACTCGCGGTCAGTAATTTTTTTCTAGACCTTTATCTAAGAGAAAACGTAGATCGTTTTTAGTTGTTGTTGTTTTTTGCATTCAGATTAATTTTTAAATGGCTGATTTTGAGCGGTAAAAATACAGGGAGACAGCATGTGTAGATAGATACATAAGTATTAGTTAGGCCAAGCAAATTAGATTAGTGGTTTCTAACTCAAGTTTTCAAAAATAATTATGCGGGTGAACGGTTATCATTGATTATTGATTGTCAATTAAGCACAAATTTGTCATGTTTTAATGATATTAGCTTAAGAAATTATCATAAGTTTGTGATTCTTCATACGACTGTACAGAGTGTATGTAGGTAATGGCAAGGGACTGTTAATCTAGTTTTCGTGGTGTTACTATAAAGGAACTTCTAACACATTTTAGAGAATAAAAACAGCTACCATATATTTTAAAGAAAATGATTAGTTTTGTAAAGTATGGCTTTGTTTCAAATAACAGGGTTGTGATCCTAAAGCTAATGTTGGTTACTATAGTTTATCATTTTCTTACTTGCTGTGGTTTTCTAGTGTATACTGACAAAAAAAAAAAGGTCCAGCCAAATATGAATTAGGTGTGCAACTTAAGGAAGTGAAATCAAAACTGGCAGCCAAACTGGTAGCTACAGTTACAGCATCGATAAGAATATTACAGTTATTACAACTGAATAACAAACAAACTAATAAAGTCTGAGGAAAGTACGACAGACGTACTGTAAAATAAATTCCAGCGTATTACTTGAGAACTGTGATGAATATCCGGGATATTCATTTAAAACGTACTCTTACGCATATGTTAAATTGTCGAAGCTACACCAGAGAAATACGTCTTCAGGTAACAGAATTTTCGTCTGCTTGCTTCAATTCTTTTTCAAATATTTCGTCACTGAGTTAATTGTTACGAAAAGGCCTCTCTGACCGAATAATTCAAAACCAAAATGAAGAATCTTATAAAGGTGCAATTTGAAGAAATAGATAAACATTGCTGGTTTCGATCGTGTTCAGAACACAACGAGAACTCCGATGGAAGCCACTAGTGAAGTTTCGTATCTCAGTCTGTAATCTCTCACTGCCTGAGAAACCTCGTGACTGTGCAAGGATGAGTGAATTACTGGTGAAAATTATTGGATACGTTTTATCACGTTAGTAACTCATTGCGTAAGGGCCCCTATTTTAATCGAGTCAGTCTCGAAATGTTACTGTACAAAATAGAAAAAGGAAAAACATTAGAAATTCTGAATTTCATAATTCTCTTCAGAACTTGATTATTTACAATCTTATCAGATAAATAATAAAACGACACAACAGTCACATATAAAAAGTTCTTCGGAAAGTTTCTAGGCTTATAAAATAATATATGTAAACGACAATAAATGATATAATTGTTTTGTATGTTACGATTTGTCTTTTTCAATTTTTACACGAGGGCTATCCGCGCTAGCCGTTCCTAAATTAGAATATTACGAGTCGAGTACCTTAATCACCTGGCCATGTCGGGCCACGTGTTAAAGAATCACAGCGCTTGGTTGTCGTGTGACAAAAGTTTTTTGCACCCCACTCACAATCCGAGGGTCACGGGTTAGAATCCTCTTCACACCAAACATGCTCGCCCTTTCAGCCTTGAAGCGGTTATAATGTTACGATCAGTACCACTATTCGTTGGTAAAAAGAGTAGCCTAAGAGTTTGCGGTAGGTGGTGGTGACTAGCTGCCTTCCCTCTAAACACGTGTACGTGAAATTACTAGGCCTACTTAATAGCAACCAGTAGTCTTGCCGCTTGTTAATAATTCGCTGAACAGTGTCCAGTGCTCAAGACTTACCTTTCCAGCATTGTAACCACAATGTACTGTTCTATCTGAACTATTAAGAAACAGGAAAAAGAAATTTACCTTGCGCATTATGATCTACGAATTTAATAACATTAATTCGTTGCTTCTACATACTGGTGGAGGGAGAAAAGAGAATCTGCTTCGTTTTCGAAATTTAATCCATTATATCTTGACTGAAATGGACAAAGAAAATTTTCTACGCAACCATACTTTATATATATATACATGTAAAACTGAAAAGAATTATAAGTATTGTTATAACGGATTTTTTTGTTGGGCTTGCTGTGTATTATGATCACAGCACTGTTGTAACGGATTTTGTTATTGGATGGATTGTGTGTTATGATCGTAGTACTGTTGTAGAGGATTTTGTTGCTGGGCGGTTTCTTTCGTACTCGCCGGTAAGTATAAAAATGTAACATTCAGTTTGTTTAACGATAACACAAGAGTTTTGTTGCTTTGACCGTAGCCCAACATGACCAGATGGTTAGAACGCTGGACTCGTAATCTGAGGATCACGGGCTCGAATCTCTGTCGCACCAAAACACGCTCGCCTTTTCAGCCGTGGATGCGATATAATGTTATGGTCAATCCCCATATTCGTTGGTAAAAGAGTAGTTCAAGAGTTGGCGGTGGATGGTGATTACTAGCTGCCCTTCTTCTAGTCTTTCACTGCTAAAGTATGGACGGCTAGTGCAGATAGTCCTCGTGTAGCTTTGTGCGAAACTAAAAAACAAAAAAGCAGCCCTTAACTGCAACCTATAATAGTTACAAATTTTGAAATTTCATGCAACTAACGATACGCCAAATTCCATTTACTTACCAAGTCTCGAATCTTTTGCACCTCATCGCAAACACAAAATTTACACCACTGAACTGACTATCAGGTTGACAATAAAAGACAAACTAGCTAAGCCATACACTAATTACTCGTTAACTTACTAACATAAATTATTTAGTTAACAATTCAGTAACCTACTGTAATAAGCTCATTAATAACTTGAGCATAGATTTTTGTTTGTATCTAGCTCAAACCATATAAAGTTGCAGTTTTTATACGTTAAGCCACCTACTCGCTACATGATGTCAAACTCTCTCAGCCCAAACAACAACACAAGCGTCTAACTTCAAACAGTATATTTATTATGAGAACATTTCTTGCGTTATTTATTTACACACGACAAGTGACTAACAAATGGATCAATTTTTAACATTCAAATGTATGTATTATCACTTAAGAAATATTATTTAGTGTATTCTTATGTAGTTTTTTTGTAAACTGAATTATAAGAGTTCCTTGCTTTATGCTAGGATTTGTATACTATAAATATTATTTTACATTTTTTTCTGATTGCTAGTAGTTCACTACGTTTGGTTGGTTTTTAATTTCGCGCAAAGCTACACAAGGGCTATCTTCACTACTTGTCTCTAATTTGCTACTAACAGACTAGAGAGAAGGCAAGCTAACCAAATCTTTGTTTACTTTTTTACCAACGAGTAATAGGATTGACCGTTACATTATAATGCATCCACGGCAACGAGGATTCAAACTCGTAACCCACAGACTGCGAATCGAGCGCACTAACTAACAGACCATACCAGGCCCCGTTCAGTAAAATACACAAATCTACTACATTCGGAATTTCGATTTTTAAGACTCCAAAATAAATATGATTTATGTACAAACTCTGTCGTAGATCTAAGGAATCCGGACTTCCTTTTTACACTGCGAAAAAAAAAAAAAGGTCACTGGAAGAAATATAAGATTCAATAAAATAATTAGGCAAATAAAGATGCAAGTATTATAAAAATAATTTGCTTATTTTATGTTTTCTCTGATAATTTGTGCTCTTATTCCTGTATGAAAAGGAACGTCGGTAATGTATAAAATGTGGCGGATTTAGAATTATGTATCTATTTTAGTATCGTTTCAGTTAATTTTGTATTAAAAATGTGCATAACTGATACTGTTAAATCTATATTGTAAAATTCCCGCCTAACAACTAAAATTGTTGAAGGTTCTCAAGGGTAAGAATTAACAATATACTGTGTGTATGTAAATACTAGTATATTGTCAGTATTGTCACGTAGTCTGAAATGTCTAGAAACTCGCCTCACGCTTATAAAAATTAACCGACATGAAACGCCAAGAGACAGTGTATATTAAAGATTTGCCGAAGTTAGTATACAATAAACCTAAGAAACTACAGTTGTTGTTAACACTTATTAAACGGCAACTTCAGATACTGACCAGTAACACTTATTGATTTCTAACATTACAAATTGTTTAACTTCAACGATTTAAAATCAGTTGTTTGTATTTTTTATGAAAACATTATATAACTTCACTGGTGAAAAACTCACGTGTGATCAGCGAAGTGCTAGCTAGCTCCCCGTTATGTGAATTGTAACGAAATCAACACGAAATTAATTCACTCGCCGCGTATTAGATAGAAGACTCGTTTGTTTGTTTGTTTTGGAATTTCGCACAAAGCTACTCGAGGGCTATTTGTGCTAGCCGTCCCTAATTTAGCAGTGTAAGACTAGAGGGAAGGCAGCTAGTCATCACCACCCACCGCCAACTCTTGGGCTACTCTTTTACCAACGAAAAGTGGGATTGACCGTCACATTATAACGCCCCCGCGGCTGGGAGGGCGAGCATGTTTGGCGCGACTCGGGCGCGAACCCGCGACCCTCAGATTACGAAGCGCACGCCTTAACGCGATAGGCCATGCCAGGCCCGATAGAAGACTCAATATTCTTTGTAAGTTTGTAAAAGTATATAAATCATTATTTGTAATAACTGTTATAATAAATTGCATTAGTGTTTGTATATTAAAATATATTTATATTAAGAAAGAAAACTGTGTGCATCAATCATAAATTTGATACATTTAGACATTTAATTAACTTCTAAATTTAACTTAGAATTTAACTCAGTTGCAAGTTATATCAACTTGTGATATATATAACACAAAATATTATGCCATATTACAATGTCTTTAAAAAAGACATTTTCGTCAGTATGACCATCAAACGTTCCACCCCTTTCTCTTTCTCGCGCCCCAACGGCACAGCGGTACTTCTACGTACTTACAACGCTAGAAACCAGTTTTCGACACCCGTGGTGTTCAGGGCACAGATAGCCCACTGTGTAGCTTTGTGCTTAACTACAAACACACAAATTGTAGCCAATCATTGAACAGCGCATGATATAAGTTGCTTCTAAAGTTCACTTCAAGATCCTGATTCAAAATGTTGGTCATTCGGCTTTCTTATCGCTAATTTGCTGATGAAAGAGACTGACAAAAGTCAATGCAAAGCATCAGAAATTGGTATTAGAGAAGTTTCAAACTTCAAAGAGCCCCCAGTTCCTCAGAGAGGGGAGAGAGTAAGTTCCCTATCAAGCTCTTCCGATTGGATGACTCTCTGATATCCATTCCTTAGCCTGCAACTTTGAGCATTTATTACATTGAATGGGCTTAAAATATGACACTCGTGTATTTGTTATAATGGCTTGACTTAGAATATGAAAATTGTGTATTTATTGTATTAATTAGGCTTAAAACCTAAAATTTGTGTACTTATTATTGGTTAGGCTTAAAACCTGAAGGTTGTGTATTTATTGTACTTAATAACATCTTTTTTCTCTCTTCCCTGTTAGAAATCACTGGAAGTATTCTCATTTCGTTAAAATCCTGAATAAAACGCAGTGGATTATCTCATGCAAAAAGAAGTGTCTTCTTTACTGAATTAATCCTCTGAAATATATGTAAAAGCTAAAATCAATAATTCCATAGTATTATATGACGAAAAGTTTTTAACTAAGAAAGTCATGATTTTGATTTTTGGTGACAATACTTAAGTTGTTTAAATACGGAATTTCCTTTAACTAAATCACTATCGTTCTTAAGCACATTAAATTTTATCACACTAATTCGTTAAATCCAAAACACTTTGAAATCGATAAAAACTATTAACGGTAGAAATGTGGAGCAAGTGGTATGTTTTAACTTAATTATGGAACTTTAGACGTTTATATTTAATACGAGCCTGAAACTAGATAATAGGCTATCAACAGAAAATTTTTTTAACAGCTTTGTCAAAAATGAGCAAAATATTGTTGTTTTAATTTTTACATCCATGGTCATGACCTTTGGAGGTAATAATTGTTTGTTTGTTTGTTTTGAATTTCGCACAAAGCTACTCAAGAGCTATCTGTGCTAGCCGTCCGTAATTTAGCAGTGTAAGACTAGAAGGAAGGTAGCTAGTCATCACCACCCACCGCCAACTCTTGGGCTACTCTTTTACCAACGAATAATGGAATTGACCATAACATTATAACGCCCCCATAACCAGGTGGATAAGGCACTCGACTCGTAATCCGACGGTCGCGGGTTCGAATCCCCATCACACCAAACTTGCTCGTCCTTTCAGCCGTGACGGTCAATGTGACGCTCAATCCCACTATTCGTTGGTAAAAGAGTAGCCCAAGAGTTGGTGGTGGGTTGTGATGACTAGCTGCCTTCCCTTCAGTCTTACGTTACAAAATTAGATACGGCTAGCGCAGATAGCCCTTGTGTAAAATTAATCACGTTTAGAAAAACATACTTCATGTTTGGTGTAATCCCCAATTTAAAAGCTAATTACTAATCATATTTAATGTGTTGACGTCAAATGATACGTACGCAAACTAAGTGAGTCTGTTTGAAAATACTAGCTACAAAAGTCCCGACTTTGAGTATACACAAAAGGAGATCTACGAACAACTTTGCAGATTGCAGTAAATTTTCTAATCCTTTTTGGATTGAGTAATCATATAACGATAATCCATCGTGTTATTCACGTGTTACCGAAAGAAACACTCTTTTTTTAGCCCTTACCAATTATATTCGTGATTCCACTTGTTTAAAAATTAATATAGAAATTTTCATCCTGAACAGAATCTACATCTGTTCCTAATTTTGAAACAACAGCGAGAAAGAAGGCAGTAAATCGGAAACGTCCACCGCCGCAAGACATTGGAATCGAATAGCGGTATTAACTTTCACTTTTATAACAAACATAGAACTGGAAGTAAGGAATGTTTTAAAAAACATCACATCTCGAACTACTGAACACAGCCCGATACGTTACTAATGAGTCAAGTAAAGATCAAGAAAAGTTTTTTTAAAAAGAAACTAAAAATCGTGATTTGAAGTTCGTATTTTTGGAGACTGTTATCTTTACATTTATCTATTCATCTTATATAAACCACTTTTGACTCGTCTTTGTTATTTTAATCAAAACCTAGCGACCATAAAGAACATTATCTATTGTAAACATAAATCAATATAACGAGGGAGAAACTGACAATTTCATTTATTAAAGAAGTTTTCAAATCATTATTAATCTGATATATCACAGATTACAGTAAAGAAGACAAAAAAGGCTTTGCTCCCGAGGATGAAAGATGAATTAGAAACTCTATTTAATTTCGTAAAAAACCAAACGTAATCAACATGAAAGGTTTGAGATTTTTTTTTGGGGGAAGGGAATCGTTATTAATAAATGTAACTTTTAAAAGGCTACGGTCCTTTAAACAACTCTAATAACTATATATCGAACTTCGTGTCTTTTTTATTCAGAGCTGAACGTTCGTTACTCTGTATTATATTCGCCAATGATGAAATAACTTAGAATGAAAAATTCATTAGAGCTATCTATTGTAGCTGAAGGGCAACATATCTAAACACAATTAATAATTGTTCACACTTTGATATCAGTAATATTTAGTCACACATACTTTATTAGAATAAAATACTGAGTATCACTGAGAGAAATACTCCATACTTCACTGATATACTGACATTGAACCTCGCTGATGGTTTGATTTTTTATATCTCCTTGTTTTTACAAATAGAGAGTGCATTTAATGCAACTGAATATTTATTTACTTAGATTTTGCACTCGACTTTTTCATTGTTGGAACACTCGTTCTGTATTACAGAGTGCTGAGCTATTAATCTCGTTTTGGTTAAGCAATAAGACGCTTGTGTTGTAACCTTACCTTTTGATGAACCAACATAAAAAATACAATTTATTGTGACTTTGCTTTCTGACCTACCATAACTAAAACTATTACCTCAAAAATTACTGATTTTTGATCTATTATTACAAAATTATATTGAACAATCTCTTGTTAGCTCTGGTGTCCTCTAAATTTCGTTAATTTCATCCAATATGTTTAGACGATCCTGTGTATCATCGAGTTACTCAGTGAGTGATTTTATCATCGCGAGAACAATATTAATCTTTGTTTAAATAAAGGTAAAATCTATTTTTGAATATACTACATCTCCCTATACGTATAAAATAGAACCATTTCAGACAATACGATAAACATACATACCAACTCCAAATTCAATCATGACTCGTATAGGTTTGTTTGTTTGTTTGTTTGTTTGAATCTAAGAACAAGGCTACACAATGGGCTCTCTTGAACACGGGTATCGAAACCCAGTTTTTAGCGTCGTAAGTCCGCAGAGGGAGCTGCACCACTGGCGTGGCGGTTCAAATGTTACGGAAAGATTCATGTTTTTGTATAAATACAGCAATGAAATTTCCAACGTCACAGTAAATTCGAAAAGTTTTTAGTCGTGTAACCTTATTATTCCAAACGCCCAAGTACTTCTCGTAATTTGTTGATTAATTATTGGATAAACATAAAGCAAACTTAAGAGTCTTGGATTATGGAAGTATAGAATCAGGTAAAGTATGTTGTTTAAAAGGTTAGATTTTTAAAAATAATATCTTCTGAGCTTCAAGACTTATTTAAGATACGTTTGTTTTGTTTCTTGAATGTCGCGCAAAGCTACTCAAGGGCTATCTGCGCTAGCCCTCCCTAATTTAGTAGTATAAGACTAGAGGGAGGGCAGCTAGTCATCACCGCCTACCGCCAACTCTTGGGAAACTCTTTTACCAAAGAATAGTGGGATTGACCCGAATATTATAACGCCCCCATGGCTGAAAGAACGAGCATATTTGGTGTGACGGGGATTCGAACACGCGACCGGCGGATTACGAGCCGAGTGTCTTAACCACCTGACCATGCTGGGCCCTCATTAGAAAGTGAGCAGTTACATTATGATAGAAAATTTACTCATGTTATTACTTTTGTTTTTAAAGGGATGATAAGAATTGTTCTGGAAACTTTGTATCAGTTAGTCTTACTACTGTGGTGGAAAAAATCCTAGTGAGTCTGATAACATAAATTTTACAAAATGATTCAGTGAATTATAATATCCAAAAAATGAAAGCGTGGATCGATAAATCAGAAACAAATCTTAACGTACTGGCCTGTTAAAATTTTCTTAAATATCACTTGTTTTCCAGACAATAAAAAGGGGTGGACTTGGTGTACTTTGATTTTCAAAAACTCTTTGATGTGGTACCACACTGAAGGTTATCTAAGGAAATCAAGTAAATGGTGGTTGAAGAAAGACTAGTCAATTAGACAGTTGGTTGGTAGGATCAGACGAAACTAATGTTGTTATTTTTTGCGTCAATAATATTGATAGAAACCTAATTAGTGAGCTAGTTAAGTTCGGTGATTTAATCAAACTCGCCTGTTTCAAGCTGTATTGAAGCACTATAAAATTACTTGGATCAATTAATTAGTTGGATGGGTATTTAACACATAATTACGAATTATAGTAAGTGCAAGATAATGCATTTCGAATGTCATATTTTGAATTACACATATAATACGGAGGTGAAGGTATTCAGTTTCTTGACTGGATAAATTAGTCTGTGCATGGTGGTGAGAAAGCCGCTCAAGAACGCTGTATTAATAAAACTGACAAAGTTTTATGACGTCTTAAGAAATGTGCTGATCACTAATAAACAGGGTAATTATCTCTTAAAGCAAATTATTAGTTAGGTTTCCTTTGGTGTACTGTGCATTTTGTTCTTTTTTTCTAAGAAAGTTTATTGGAAAGGGTTCAGAGGAGGATTATTATAGTCATTACGAAGATGGGTGTGATATCTTATAAAGACAGGCTAATATGTTTTATTTTTTCTTGTGAAAATATAGTTAAGAGGTGACTGTATAGTAAGTTACAAGATAAACACTTCTTACTTCTCTGTTTTGTATTTCTTTGAAAACAATAGGATAAGAGAAGAAGAGTTTGAGGTTTGAAAGAACCGGACAAGGCTGCAGTTAAGACAGTTAATCTTTTTCTAAGGAGTGATTGACATATGGAATGAGCTGCTGTCAGCAGCAATGGAGGTTGGTACTTTACAATTGTGTAAGAAGGTAATCGATGACTTTCTGAAATATAAAAGTTGGTTTTAAATGTTTACTTTTCTCATAGGTGGATGTGCAAGAAGGAATCAAATGGTCCTTTGTTGTCCATATGCTGAGATAAGTGGTACTTAACGTATCAAAGTATTATTATGTCACTTCCATAATTATCGAATATTGGCACGACACGCATTAATCTGATTGTCACAGTATACTAAGGAAACTTTAAACATTCCTTTGTAATATATTTTATCAAATTCTCAGGTACTAAAATTTAATTTCACAATTTTAATTTAAGGACACTTTTGATCAATAAAAAATCATCTTATATATATGACATAATGTTTGGAATATTTGAATCGAACAAAAGTGGTGAAGATGGCTTCATGAAGATCATGCACTGTTTGGAATTGACGTCATTTTCTATAGGCTTTCCTTGCCATCCACCCCCAAACATTTTCAATGGGGTTCAGTTCGGGCGAACACACTGGATGATCCAAAAGAATCAGGTTACTCGCCATGAAAAAGCCCTTTGTCCTGCGGGCATTGAGGATTGCAGCGTTGTCCTGCTGAAAGATCCAGTCGTTTCCACACAAGCGAGGGCCTTCAATCAATAAGGATGCTCTCTCCAACATGCCAATGTAGCTAACTGCTGTTTGACGCCCGTGTATAACCTGAAGCTCCATTGTTCCATGGAAGGAGAAGCACCCCAGATCATGATGGAACCTCCTGCACTGTGTCGTGTATAAAATGTCTCCGGTGGGATATCCTTATCGTGCCAGTAACGTTGGAAGCCATCTGGAACATCCAGGTTAAATTTTTTCTCATCAGAGAATAAAACCTTCTTCCACTATTCTACGTCCCATGTTTGGTGCTTCTCAGCAAAGTTTAACCAAACTGTTTCGTGGTGTGAAGTAGGCGTGGCCTTTAAAGACGTTTACGGTTTTTAAAGTCTTTCCCATGTAGATGCCGACTTATTGTTCTTGAGCTGCATTCTGTGTCCGTAAGGGCCTTAATCTGGTTCGACGATAGATAACCCGTCGAATCCTCCTGATCAACGCCGGCGAAATTTTCTTGACTCGACCACTTGGAATTCTCGTTCCGATCCTTCAGGGTCTTTTAAGAAATTTGCAACAGCAGTTTTATTTCGCCCAATCTCACCAGCGATGACACGTTGAGAGAGACCTTGCTTTTGTAGCTCGATAATTGTGCCACGTTCAAACTCTGTCAACGTTTTAGCCTTTACCATGTTTTTACTCAATGTAACACAAGAGATATCAGTGGGAGATGTTGGCAACGCTAATGCTTCAACACAAATGACTAAAGTTTGTTACGTGTTTACCGATTAACGCTTCGTTTCAATGTGGTCTTAAACTTTTGACTAACTGGTATTTAGGCTAATTTCATAGTGTTCACATTTTCCCTATTAAGTGCTAAAAAAAGGTTTTATTTTTATTTTCCCTTTTCTTATTTTTATCTTTCGAAGCTCTACTGAAGTAAGTGGTTGAGTCTAACAACGCAAAATGCATATTTTGTCTTTATGTTCATTGGCCTTAAGATTTTGGCTAGCAGTGTATCGTACATGTCTTCGTTTTCAGATAAACTTTTAACAAATTAGAATGTAGTTGTGTATATTTCTGTTTTCCTTCTGATAATTCTTTGTTTTTATTATCTTTATATTCTTTTTATCAGAGTGTTCAGAGTATTCACTGTTCAGGAGGGTTTTTATTCCTCTTAGCACCTGCTGTGTCACGAGCAATCTATAACTTTCGTCATAACAGTGTCAAAATCAAGATATTCATCAGTACCTACACACTCTTGTGGTATACGAATTATGGGTCTTGGTGAAAGTCATATCTAGAAATATTGGCACGTTATCCTTTTCAAAATCGGTCGTGGAATACGTTGATAAGTGTTAAGGGCATGGTTCGTTTGAAGTGAAAGAGAAAGCTCCACGATGGGCTATCTGTTTTCTGCTATCGTGGGTATTGAAACCTGATTTCTAGCATGTAAGTCCGTAGACGTATTGCTGTGCCACTGGGGAGCTAAATATATGGAAAGTGTATGTCAGAAATAGTTAAACTCTCAGACTTAATTCGCATAATGGCAATTTTCAAACATGATCTGTTAGTTGTAAAACAGATGATTTTAATTCCACCAGCCATTGGATTTTTATGTTCAAGAGGACCGTGAACTCTGGAACCGTATGCAATTTTCAATAAAAAGTAGCTCCTGAAAAAGATATAACAAATAAACTTACGGACGTTTTGTAATAGTTTTGTTTTTCTCCTGTAGATGACTCCGAAAAATAAAATGGTACTTGGTAGAAATATGTATTGACAAGTATTTTAAAATATGTTAAATCTGCGTGTATACGTTTATTACTAAGAAATTGTAAGGCCTGGAACAAAGAAAGAATTAGCTGACTGACAGAAAATGTATTTCAAAGTACTTCAACAGTCGAGTTCAGAATACCCTCCGTGGTTGATTATTGGTTTAGAATTATTATACGTCGATCTAATCTAAAATTAACTCATTCTTCTATTTTTCTACATTCAAAGATAACTGGAAAAGTTTAGCAACAAAATTATTCATTTTGTATTTCGACATTTTACGACACAGAAGTTCGTTTCTTTAAGTATTTCACACAGAGCTATACAAGGGTATATCTGAACTGATTAACTTGTTTGTTTTGACTTTTGAATTTCGTACAAAGCTACACGAGGGCTATCTACGCTAGTAATCCACGATTTAGCAGTGTAAGACTAGAGGGAAGGCAGCTAGTCATCGCCACCCAACGCCAGTTTTTAGGTTACTCTTTTACCAACAAATAGTGGGATTGACAGTAACTTTATAACGCCCCCACGACTGAAAGGGCGAGCATGTTTGGTGTGAAAGAGACTCGAACCCGCGATCCTCAGATTACGAGTCGAACACCCTAACCACCTGGCCATGCCGGGCCCGTAACTGGTAAGGTTGGAGGGAGCGAAAAGTGGGATTTGACCGTCACTCTTATAGTGCATCCACAAACCCAACAAACGGAATACATTTTACTATAAAGAGTAACAAACCACGAATCCCCATATTCACAGCCCGACTACTCACACCACCATGCCACGCCCGGCCCGATAATCAGCAAAATATTTCTGTTACTTCTATTCACTGGTTTCGACACTTAGAGATGAAAACTTTACGAACTAACGAAACCATATGAAATGGGCGAAAAAATGAGCTAAGCGTTCTAACGATTTTCATTATTCAACGAGATGAATATTTCGAAAGAATTAGAAGAGTTTTTGATGATAATTGGGGAACTGTCAGAAACGTGTTTTTATTACATAAATCAGTAATCACATTTCTGGCTCTCAATGATAGAAAACAACGGGCAGCGTTCATCTTTCGATAAAAACTGTTGACAGCGGAAAAGTTGATTGAAGACAGACTAGACTGAAATTTTTTAAAAAAAGAAAGAAACTAACAGAGAGAGATAGAGAAAACGTCTTCCATGGATCTCACTCATTAGTCAAATGAAGAAAAATATTTGAAATGACTTTGCAGTTTTGTTTACTACATTTATCATGTCAGTTTTGGTCGTTTAAAATTGTGGACAAATCCTGCTTTCCTTCAGTTAAGTTGTACTCGTGAAATCTGTTAATGACTGTAATTCATTGTAATATTTATTACAGCAATGTATTTACTGTGTCTTGCAGCTTCCAACAAATAAGTCATTAAACAGAACCTTCACTTACTAATTCCAAACTTTACCCAGTGACTCAGCGCTAAGTATGATGGGTTATAATTCTAAAAACCGGGTTTCGATATCTGTGGAAGGCAGAACATGGATTGTTTGTTTTAAATCATGCAGGAAACAAAACGGCGAGCTGTCTGTGCTCTGCCAACCACAAGTATCGAAACCCGGATTCTAGCGTTGTAAGTCCGCAGACAAACCACTATGCCACAAAGGGGCCATAGCATAGATAGCCCATTGTGTAGACATACAGTTTTGCACTTAACAAACAAACACTATTTACTACAAAAACAAATGTTGGGAATAATATTAAATTTCTACCTCAAGATAATTAGCAATGTCTTTCTTCCTTCTTCCCCCCACTAATAAACTTTAATTAATAATTCTTATTATCTCATAAAAACAAGTAGTTTGTAGCAATTATTATTATGAGTTCAATATAATGTTATAGATATGTATTTGTAGTAACCACACACCACGATATCCTAACTTTATCAGGACCTGTAGCACTATATCGATATCTTAAGTTTATTTTGTGGTTCTTAACATGATACCTATATCTTAGTCTCACGTGTGATTCGTAACATGATATCGATATCTTAGATTCATTGGTTGTGAGCTCATGTAAGCAGTGTATATAATGTATTTATTTGTGTGTGTGTTTTCTTATAGTAAAGCGACATCGGGCTACTTGCTGAGTCCACCGAGAGGAAGCGTTTATTAGTTCACAAATATAAAACACATCACATGACCTAAAACATAGCAATTCAACCAATAAATCAATTAACACTAATTATTATACGTAGGTCTATTGTCTCCTTGTAGATTGATTTATGAAATCTTATATTCTTTGTTTAATAGAATTTGCTGAATCAACTTGTACGTTATTTTTTCAGTTTTCTTCATTACTGAGGCTCGGCATGACCTCGTGATCCGAGGGTAGCGGGTTCGAATCCCTGTCACAACAAACATGCTCGCCCTTTCAGCCGGTGGGGCGTTATAATGTGTCGGTCAATCCCACTATTCGTTGGCAAAAGAGTAGCCCAAGAGTTGGCAGTGGGTGGTGATGACTAGCTACCGTCCCTCTAGTTTTACGCTACTAAATTAGGGACGGCTAGTTCAGATAGCCCTCGCGTAGCTTTGCGCAAAATTTAAAAAAACAAACAATCATTACTGTTGTCTTACTTTTAATGATGAGTTGTTGTTTTATAACAATTCATGGTTGGTGACAGGTTGTTTTGTTATAATTATTTATGGCTGGTGATAGATTATGCTTCATAATTATTTAATTATTTATAGCTGGTGATAGGCTGCTTTTTTAATTATTTATGGCTGGTAATAGATTATGGTTAATAATTATTCAATTATTTATAGCTAGCTCGTGAGACGTTGCTTTTAATCATTGATGGCTGTTGGTAGACTGTTATTTATATAATTATTTATAGCTTGTCATATGTTATTCTTGACTCAAAGAATGTATCTTACAAAGTAGAATACGTAACCTATAACTACATGTTCATACGGGTTCTTTATTACCTATGAACATGTTCATAAAAATTTAACTTCATACAATGATTAAAAAATACACAATGTAGGAAAGCGTGTGTCTTATTAATTAGTCTGCCTGGCTCCGGACGAATAGTGAAGATTCGAGACGTGATGCTAAATACACTCGACACGTTTAGCACTGATACGTTTAAAATTGAGAATTATTCCCCTATTTGGCTAAGAGTAGCCGTCCAGATGTCGACTGCTTCTACCTGGGCCCCATCCCTCTGATCAGCATGGTTGAGGTTTAGGAGCTCTGACCAAGTCAACAAGCCCATAAGTCGCATAAGTTATGGTTCAGGTTGAGACATATTCTTACATATTACGACTGGCTAGGGTCTGAACAACATCAGTCCACCATTTCTTCCGGTTTATCTCCACATACATGGAGTTTAAGTCTTACTTATGTCTCACTTCTCTGAAATCTAAGTCACTGAAACCTAAGCTTGTAGCATTGTGTTCGTGGTAAGTTTTAAACTGAGCTTCTTTAAGGCTATTGTTCTGATATCATTGAAACCACGACCTGTAAGATAGTATCCTTGGTGAGTTTTCAGTTCGATTTCTTTCAAGTGAAATATTCTAAGAACGATGAAACCTAGGCTTCTAAGTCGGTTTCCTTGGTAAGTTCTGAAATGAATTTTCTTCAATGGAAACATTCTGAGAACGTTGAAACCTAGACATAGAATTGCAGATCGCTTTCTTTTGTAAGCTTTAACATTAATTGTTCTCAATAGAAATATTTTGAGAACATTGTTCTATGAGAAGCTTAATCTAATCACAAGTGTCAATAACGCATGCCTTTCTCTTTATAAAGGATAAAGTATGACAAACTAATATTTTATTTGGAAGGTTTCTGATAAGTTCCCTTTGGAAGTTAGAAGAGGTTATATTTTTCTCTTTTATTTTATAACTTTATTCTAAAATCTCTTGATTTTTTTTTTTCGAGGGAGTCAAAACATTTACAAATCAACATGAATTAAAATGTTCTACTAAGTGTTTTCTGTTGGGAATCTACATTATAAGTTTTTAAGTATACTCAACACACATGAATATCAAACTGATTTTAGTATTTAAAAGTACATTAACGGTACATGGACTAAAGAATTAAGTCAGAGATTCCCAAATTTAAGGCCTAGCTATCCCTAACGTGGAGCTGGCCAGAAGTATAACAACCATCTAAACAGAATTCTTATACTGCTGAACCGGAAATGTGGTTGATTTTATTTAAATTTACTAAATACTGGCTGATATTTTATGTCTTATTTTACTAAACCCTGTCTGATATTTCTACCACCTTCAGGGGCACAACGGTAAGTCTGCGAACTCAAACCGCTAGAAACCGGGTTTTAATACCCGTGACGAGCATAGCACAGATAGCCTACTGTGTAGATTTATGTTTAATTCCAAACAAACAAACATTTTGTGCCTTATATTACTAAAAACTGGCTGACTAAACATTGGAAGATATTTTCTAATGTCTTATTTCTGTAGTTATATTAAAGAATCTGTTCTTGTCTAAAAGTAATAATCATCAGTAAATTATGTCAAGTGATTAGTGCAATATGGTGAAGACTTTACTCGTTAAAATTACTGTGTAATGTAACGATATACATTACGTTAATCAGTCATGGTTATAAACGCGATTCATTATCACCAAGTAAGTAACGACGCTTTAAAATAAAATATTGAACGAATCGAGACCGATCACTGCTTCACGCCATCCGATTAATTATTAAAATATACAAATCAGTAAACAGAAAATAACAGTTTAATTACCAAAATTCCCCAGCATCTAAAACAGCGCTGATGACGTGCCTAATCTAAATATAGGGTCTTCCATATCTGCTTCTCTCATTAGCTTGCATTAACTTTTAATTTGCTTTTGCAGGTTCGAAGAAATATTAAAGCGATAATACATGAGTAGAAATATTTGCGACACACAAATCAAACGAGTACAAAGAGGTTACGTAGTCGGTCATATAGACCGACCCCGTGTTGAAAGAGTAATGGGCAACGCCAAAGAAATACATAGTTTAGGTATAACCATAATTAATTTTGAACTACCAACAAGAGAGTAAACAAATAGTTAGCAACAATCGTTACCACGAGGATTTTGTTCAGCTATAAACTGAGCAAAGTGCTTGACTGTAGCTTTTATAGCGTACCTTCGACTGAAAGTACTGAGCTTATACAGTGGCATCGTCACGCGATCCTTGGCACTTCCATCCCCAGGCTTTCATGCAAATCACTAGATTTCGCAAACTACACTGAAATACTGGTACATCACGACAAAGTATAAGAAGCATTAGGATGCTAACTACATGGAGGTGTTTAGCAACACCTACGAATTAGGTGGCGAAAAGATTTTTATAGGAAGTTTGTTTTGGATGAGTAAAATACTGATTCTTCACAAGCAGAAGATATACAAATAGTTTATTACGTAAAGTTAGCGAGTTTTGTTCCATTACTTTCCAAACAGCTCCAATGTCAAGTTGAAGAAGTAAGTCTATTATCGTGTCTGTAAAAAATGATATATAATTTATCATCAGCTGTGAGAGATGTCATTCTCAATTTTTCATAAGCTACTATACATTTCTGTGTTCCGAATTATATACAGTCTTATATGAAAAACGAGGATAACGAAAACGCTAAGGCTATAACACTTAGTTATATTATGTTTAATATATAAAGAACGAAAATAAAATATACTAAATTCCTGAATTTAGGATATAAATATATATATTCATTGTTTCAATTTCTGTGTGGCTGGTTTACGTTTGTAAATCATTTTAACAGAAGTTTTATTTTAATGGATTTTTACAGTGTCTGTTATTCGTTTGTTTTTTTCGTGCAAAGCTACACGAGGGCTATCTGCGCTAGCTGTTCCTAATTTAGGGGAATAAGATTAGGGGGAAGGCAACTAGTCATCACTATCCACCGACGACTCTTAGGCTACTCTTCTACCAACGAATAGTGGGATTGACCGTACCATTATAACACCCCCACGGCTGAAAGGGCGAGCTTGTTTGTTGTGACGGGAATTCGAACCTACGACCATCAGATTACAAGTAGAGTGCCTTAACCACCTGGCCATGCCGGGCCTTGTATTGCAGAAGTATTGTCTGTTGAATATTAAACAATGCTAGACTGTTGTAACTGGGAAAGAAAAACAGTGGTCCTATCCACAGAAAGTTAAATTATCAATTGATGTAATTGTTGCTCTGAAGTAGAAGAGGAGAAATACGCTTGAATGATATGGTGAATGATGCTTATCATATTGACACCAACTAATATTGCTAAACTTTCATAAGCCTAGATTGTTTTTGGCGCCAAAAATTCACTGTTGTTTAACGTCACTTTGTCCGCCGCGGGAATTAACTCCTGAATTCTAGCATTTCAACCCTCAAACATATCGTTACGTTTACAAGGGGCGTCTGAATTATAGTTTACTATGAAGTACATCGACGTCTATTTGTTTGTAGTTAATCATAAAGCTACACAAAAGACTAACTGTGCTGTGCCCGTTGAGTGTATCGAAACAGGATTTCTAGCATCATTCGTCCCTAGAGATACCGTTGTGTGATTAGGGGCCATATAATGTTTGGAATACTTGGAAACTCTACTTGTTAGCTAATCACCATGGAGATATCATTCTTGTCTTTTTTCTCTCGCAATACTTTCTTAATCCTACCGTACTTAACCATACAACTTTTTATGATTTTTTTCAAACTGGATTTTTCATTTACAAGTGTTATACTTTGAAACCATACAACTTTTTATGTGGTTCTTTAATCTGGATTTCCCAATCATGAGTGTTAAATTTCGAAACCATACAACTTTTTATATGTTTTCTTTCATCTGGAGTTCTCATTTATGAAATGTTCAACTTTGAAACCATACAAATTTTTATGTTTTTATTCAATCTAGATTTTTCATTTATAAAAGTTAATTTTGAAACCATACAACGTTTTATATGTTTTTTCATATGGATTTCTCATTTATAAGTGTCCAACTTTGAAACCATACAACTTTTTATATGCTTTTTCCTCTGGACTTCTCATTTATGAGTGTTCTACTTTAAAACAATTCAGCTTTTTATACGTCATTTTTCAATCTGGATTTTTCATTTATGAATGTTATATTTTGAAACCATACAACTTTTTATATGTTTTTTTTATCTGGATTTCTCATTTATGTGTGTTCAACTTTGAAACCATACAACTTTTTATATATTTTTTTTTTCAATCTGGATTTCACATATATGAGTGTTTAACTTCCAAACCATATATCGCTTCATATGATTTTTTTAATCTGGTATTTCTCATTTATGAGTGCTCTACTTTGAAACCATACAACTTTTTATGTTTTTTGGTCAATGAGGATTTTTCATTTATGAGTGTTAAATTTTGAAACAATACAACGTTTTATATGTTTTTTTTTCATCTGAATTCTCACCTATAAGTGTTCTCCTTTGAAACCTTACAACTTTTATATATTTTTTTTCAATCTGGATTACTCATTTATGAGTGTTAACTTTGAAACCATACAACTTTTACATGTTTCTTTTTAATCTGGATTTCCCATTCATAAGTGTTAAATTTTGAAACCATACATCGTTTTATATGTTTTTTTATCCATTTGATTTCTCGTTTATGATTGTTAAATCTTAAAACCATGCAACGTTTTATATGTTTTTACATCTGATTTCTCATTTTAAGTGTTCAACTTTGAAACCTTACAACTTTTTATATTGTTTTTTCATCTGATTTCTTATTTATGACTGTTCAACTTTGAAACCTTACATCTTTTTATATTTTTTTTTTCAATCTGGATTTCTCATTGATGAGTGTTTCAATTTGAAACCATACAACATTTTATGTTTTTTAATCTGGATTTGCCATTCATGAGTGTTCTAATTGAAAACAATACAACTTTTGAAATGTTTTTCTAATCTGGATTTTCCACTCATGCGTGTTAACTATTGAAACCATACAACTTTTAATGATTTTTTCAATCTAAATTTTTCATTTACAAGTGTGAAATCTTAAAACAATACAACGCTTTATATTCTTTTCATCTGGATTTCTCATTTATAAGTGTTCAACTTTGAAACCATACAACTTTTTATATGTTCTTTTAATCTGGATTTCCCATTAATGAGTGTTAACTTTTGAAGCCATACATCGTTTTATATGTTTTTTTTCATCTGGATTTCTCATTTATCAGTGTTTAACTTTGAAACCATACAACGTTTTATGTTTCTTTTGATCTGGATTTACCATTCTGGAGTGTTAAATTTTGAAACCATACAACGTTTTATGTTTCTTTTAATCTGGATTAACCATTCATGAGTGTTAAATTTTGAAACCATACAACGTTTTATATGCTTTCTCATCTGGATTTCTCATCTATGAGTGTTCAACTTTGAAAACTTACAACTTTTTATATATGTTTTTTTTTCACTCTGGATTCTTATTTATCAGTGTTCAACATTGAAACAATACAACTTTTTATATTGCTTTTTCATCTGGATTTGTTATTTATGACTGTTCAACTTTGAAACCTTACATCTTTTTATATTTTTTCAATCTGGATTTCTCATTTATGAGTGTATCAATTTGAAACCATACAACTTTTTATATGCTTTTTTCATCTGGACTTCTCAGTTATGAGTGTTCTACTTTAAAACAATTCAGCTTTTTATACGTCATTTTTCAATCTGGATTTTTCATTTATGAATGTTATATTTTGAAACCATACAACTTTTTATATGTTTTTTTTTATCTGGATTTCTCATTTATGTGTGTTCAACTTTGAAACCATACAACTTTTTATATTGTTTTTTTTTCAATCTGGATTTCACAGATATGAGTGTTTAACTTCCAAACCATATATCGCTTCATATGATTTTTTTAATCTGGTATTTCTCATTTATGAGTGCTCTACTTTGAAACCATACAACTTTTTATGTTTTTTGGTCAATGAGGATTTTTCATTTATGAGTGTTAAATTTTGAAACAATACAACGTTTTATATGTTTTTTTTCATCTGGAATTCTCACCTATAAGTGTTCTCCTTTGAAACCTTACAACTTTTTATATGTTTTTTTTCAATCTGGATTACTCATTTATGAGTGTTAACTTTGAAACCATACAACTTTTACATGTTTCTTTTTAATCTGGATTTCCCATTCATAAGTGTTAAATTTTGAAACAATACAACGTTTTATATGTTTTTTTCATCTGGAATTCTCACCTATAAGTGTTCTCCTTTGAAACCTTACAACTTTTTATATGTTTTTTTTTCAATCTGGATTACTCATTTATGAGTGTTAACTTTGAAACCATACAACTTTTACATGTTTCTTTTTAATCTGGATTTCCCATTCATAAGTGTTAAATTTTGAAACCATACATCGTTTTATATGTTTTTTTATCCATTTGATTTCTCATTTATGATTGTTAAATTTTAAAACCATGCAACGTTTTATATGTTTTTACATCTGGATTTCTCATTTTTAAGTGTTCAACTTTGAAACCTTACAACTTTTTATATTGTTTTTTCATCTGGATTTGTTATTTATGACTGTTCAACTTTGAAACCTTACATCTTTTTATATTTTTTTTCAATCTGGATTTCTCATTTATGAGTGTATCAATTTGAAACCATACAACTTTTTATATGTTTTTTTTCATCTGGATTTCTCATTTATGAGTGTTCTACTTTAAAACAATACAACTTTTTTACGTGTTTTTTCAATCTGGATTTTTCATTTATGAATGTTATATTTTGAAACCATACAACTTTTTATGTTTTTTTTTATCTGGATTTCTCATTTATGTGTGTTCAACTTTGAAACCATACAACTTTTTATATGTTTTTTTTCAATCTGGATTTCACAGATATGAGTGTTTAACTTTCAAACCATATATCGCTTTCATATGATTTTTTTAATCTGGATTTCTCATTTATGAGTGTTCTACTTTGAAACCATACAACTTTTTTATGTTTTTTTTTCAATCTGGATTTTTCATTTATGAGTGTTAAATTTTGAAACCATACAACGTTTTATATGTTTTTTTTCATCTGGATTCTCACCTATAAGTGTTCTCCTTTGAAACCATACAACTTTTTATATGTTTTTTTTTCAATCTGGATTACTCATTTATGAGTGTTAACTTTGAAACCATACAACTTTTTTATGTTTTTTTTAATCTGGATTTCCCATTCATAAGTGTTAAATTTTGAAACAATACAACGTTTTATATATTTTTTTCATCTGGAATTCTCACCTATAAGTGTTCTCCTTTGAAACCTTACAACTTTTATATATTTTTTTTTCAATCTGGATTACTCATTTATGAGTGTTAACTTTGAAACCATACAACTTTTTATGTTTTTTTTTAATCTGGATTTCCCATTCATAAGTGTTAAATTTTGAAACCATACATCGTTTTATATGTTTTTTTATCCATTTGATTTCTCATTTATGATTGTTAAATTTTAAAACCATACAACGTTTTATATGTTTTTTACATCTGGATTTCTCATTTTTAAGTGTTCAACTTTGAAACCATACAACTTTTATATTGTTTTTCATCTGGATTTGTTATTTATGACTGTTCAACTTTGAAACCTTACATCTTTTTATATTTTTTTCAATCTGGATTTCTCATTTATGAGTGTTCAATTTGAAACCATACAACTTTTATATGTTTTTTTCATCTGGATTTCTCATTTATGAGTGTTCTACTTTAAAACAATACAACTTTTATATGTTTTTTTCAATCTGGATTTCTCATTTATGTGTGTTCAACTTTGAAACCATACAACTTTTTATATTGTTTTTTTTCAATCTGGATTTCACAGATATGAGTGTTTAACTTCCAAACCATATATCGCTTCATATGATTTTTTTAATCTGGTATTTCTCATTTATGAGTGCTATACTTTGAAACCATACAACTTTTTATGTTTTTTGGTCAATGAGGATTTTTCATTTATGATTGTTAAATTTTGAAACAATACAACGTTTTATATGTTTTTTTCATCTGGAATTCTCACCTATAAGTGTTCTCCTTTGAAACCTTACAACTTTTTATATGTTTTTTTTCAATCTGGATTACTCATTTATGAGTGTTAACTTTGAAACCATACAACTTTTACATGTTTCTTTTTAATCTGGATTTCCCATTCATGAGTGTTAAATTTTGAAACCATACATCGTTTTATATGTTTTTTTATCCATTTGATTTCTCATTTATGATTGTTAAATTTTAAAACCATGCAACGTTTTATATGTTTTTACATCTGGATTTCTCATTTTTAAGTGTTCAACTTTGAAACCTTACAACTTTTTATATTGTTTTTTCATCTGGATTTCTTATTTATGAATGTTCAACTTTGAAACATTACATCTTTTTATATTTTTTTTTCAATCTGGATTTCTCATTGATGAGTGTTTCAATTTGAAACCATACAACATTTTATAGTTTTTTAATCTGGATTTGCCATTCATGAGTGTTCTAATTGAAAACAATACAACTTTTGAAATGTTTTTCTAATCTGTATTTCCCACTCATGCGTGTTAACTATTGAAACCATACAACTTTTAATGATTTTTTCAATCTAAATTTTTCATTTACAAGTGTAAAATCTTAAAACCATACAACGCTTTATATTCTTTTCATCTGGATTTCTCATTTATAAGTGTTCAACTTTGAAACCATACAACTTTTTATATGTTCTTTTAATCTGGATTTCCCATTAATGAGTGTTAACTTTTGAAGCCATACATCGTTTTATATGTTTTTTTTCATCTGGATTTCTCATTTATCAGTGTTTAACTTTGAAACCATACAACGTTTTATGTTTCTTTTGATCTGGATTTACCATTCTGGAGTGTTAAATTTTGAAACCATACAACGTTTTATATGCTTTCTCATCTGGATTTCTCATCTATGAGTGTTCAACTTTGAAAACTTACAACTCTTTATATATGTTTTTTTTCACTCTGGATTCTTATTTATCAGTGTTCAACATTGAAACAATACAACTTTTTATATTGCTTTTTTATCTGGATTTGTTATTTATGACTGTTCAACTTTGAAACCTTACATCTTTTTATATATTTTTCAATCTGGATTTCTCATTTATGAGTGTATCAATTTGAAACCATACAACTTTTTATGTTTTTTTAATCTGGATTTTACATTCATGAGTGTTAAATTTTGAAACCATACAACGTTTTATATGTTTTTTCATATGGATTTCTCATTTATAAGTATCCAACTTTGAAACCATACAACTTTTTATATGCTTTTTTCATCTGGACTTCTCAGTTATGAGTGTTCTACTTTGAAACCATACAACTTTTTATATATTTTTTTTTCAATCTGGATTTCTCAGATATGAGTGTTTGACTTTGAAACCATATATCGCTTCATATGATTTTTTTTAATCTGGATTTCTCATTTATGTGTGTTCAACTTTGAAACCATACAACTTTTTATATTTTTTTTCAATCTGGATTTCACAGATATGAGTGTTTGACTTTGAAACCATATATCGCTTCATATGATTTTTTTTTAATCTGGATTTCTCATTTATGAGTGTTCAACTTTGAAACCATACAACGTTTTATATGTTTTTTTTTTCATATGGATTTCTCATTTATAAGTATCCAACTTTGAAACCATACAACTTTTTATATGCTTTTTTCATCTGGACTTCTCAGTTATGAGTGTTCTACTTTAAAACAATTCAGCTTTTTATACGTCATTTTTCAATCTGGATTTTTCATTTATGAATGTTATATTTTAAAACCATACAACTTTTATATGTTTTTTTTATCTGGATTTCTCATTTATGTGTGTTCAACTTTGAAACCATACAACTTTTTTATGTTTTTTTTTCAATCTGGATTTCACAGATATGAGTGTTTGACTTCCAAACCATATATCGCTTCATATGATTTTTTTAATCTGGATTTCTCATTTATGAGTGTTCTACTTTGAAAAACCATACAACTTTTATGTTTTTTTTTTAATGAGGATTTTTCATTTATGAGTGTTAAATTTTGAAACAATACAACGTTTTATATGTTTTTTTTTCATCTGGATTTCTCATTTATAAGTGTTCTCCTTTGAAACCTTACAACTTTTTTATATGTTTTTTTTTCAATCTGGATTACTCATTTATGAGTGTTAACTTTGAAACCATACAACTTTTTATGTTTTTTTTAATCTGGATTTCCCATTCATAAGTGTTAAATTTTGAAACCATACATCGTTTTATATGTTTTTTTTTATCCATTTGATTTCTCATTTATGATTGTTAAATTTTAAAACCATGCAACGTTTTATATGTTTTTACATCTGGATTTCTCATTTTTAAGTGTTCAACTTTGAAACCTTACAACTTTTTATATTGTTTTTTCATCTGGATTTCTTATTTATGACTGTTCAACTTTGAAACCTTACATCTTTTTATATTTTTTTTTCAATCTGGATTTCTCATTGATGAGTGTTTCAATTTGAAACCATACAACATTTTATGTTTTTTAATCTGGATTTGCCATTCATGAGTGTTCTAATTGAAAACAATACAACTTTTGAAATGTTTTTCTAATCTGTATTTCCCACTCATGCGTGTTAACTATTGAAACCATACAACTTTTAATGATTTTTTCAATCTAAATTTTTCATTTATAAGTGTGAAATCTTAAAACCATACAACGCTTTATATTCTTTTCATCTGGATTTCTCATTTATAAGTGTTCAACTTTGAAACCATACAACTTTTTATATGTTCTTTTAATCTGGATTTCCCATTAATGAGTGTTAACTTTTGAAGCCATACATCGTTTTATATGTTTTTTTTCATCTGGATTTCTCATTTATCAGTGTTTAACTTTGAAACCATACAACGTTTTATGTTTCTTTTGATCTGGATTTACCATTCTGGAGTGTTAAATTTTGAAACCATACAACGTTTTATGTTTCTTTTAATCTGGATTTACCATTCATGAGTGTTAAATTTTGAAACCATACAACGTTTTATATGCTTTCACATCTGGATTTCTCATCTATGAGTGTTCAACTTTGAAACCTTATAACTTTTTATATGCTTTTTACATCTGCATTTCTTATTTATGAGTGTTCTAATTTGAAACAATACAACTTTTCACATGTTTTTTAATCTAGATTTCCCACTCATGCATGTTAAATTTTGAAACCATACAACTTTTAATGATTTTATTCAATCTAGATTTTTCATTTATGAGTATTAAATTTTTAAAAATTACAACTTTTTATGTCTTTTTTTCAATCTGGATTTCTCATTTATGAGTGTTCTGCTTTGAAACTATACAATTTTTATATGATTTTTTAATCTCGATTTCCCATTCATGAGGTTTAAATTTTGAAAACACACATCGTTTTATATGTTTTATTCATCTAAATTTCTCATTTGTAAGTGTTCAAATTTGAAATCTTATTACTTTTTATATGCTTTTTTCACCGGGATTTCTCATTTATGAGTGTTTACTTTGAAACAAACAGCTTTTCATACGTCTTTTTTCAATACAGATTTTTCATTTTTGAGAGTTATACTTTGAAACCATACATCGTTTTATATGTTTTTTTTTAATCTGTATTTTCAATTCATGAGTGTTAAATTTTGAAGCCATACATCGTATTATATCTTATTTATCATCTGAATTTCTCATTTATCAGTGTTTAACTTTGAAACCTTACAACTTTTTATATGTGTTTTTTCAATCTGGATTCTTATTTATGAGTGTTCAAGTTTGAAATAATACAGCTTTTTATATGTCTTTTCTCAATCTGGATTTTTCATTTATAAGTGTTCAACTTTGAAAAATTACAATTTTCTATATATGTTTTTTTTCACTCTGGATTCTTATATATGAGTGTTTAACTTTGAAACGATACAACTTTTTATGATTTTTTCAATCTAAATTTTTCATTTATCAGTGTGAAATCTTAAAACCATACTACGTTTTATATTATTTTTATCTGGATTTCTCATTTATAAGTGTTGAACTTTGAAACCATACAACTTTTTATATGTTCTTTTAATCTGAATTTCCCATTCATGAGTGTTAACTTTTGAAGACATATATCGTTTTATATGTTTTTTTTCATCTGGATTTCTCATTTATCAGTGTTTAATTTTGAAAACATACAACGTTTTATGTTTCTTTTGATCTGGATTTCCCATTCATGAGTGTTCAACTTTGAAACCTTACAACTTTTTATATGTGTGTTTTGCACTCTGGATTCTTATATATGAGTGTTTAACTTTGAAACAATACAGCTTTTATATGTCTTTTATCAATCTGGATTTTTCATTTATGAGTGTTCAACTTTCAAACCATACAACTTTTTATATTGCTTATTTTTTTCATCTGAATTTCTTATTTATGAGTGTTCAACTTGAAAACCATACATCTTTTTTATATTTTTTTTTAAATCTGGATTTCTCATTTAAGAGTGTTTCAATTTGAAACCATACAACTTTTTATGTTTTTTATTCTGGATTTTATATTCATGAGTGTTAAATTTTGAAACCATACAACGTTTTATATGTTTTTATATGGATTTTTTTATATCTGGATTGTTCATTTATAAGTGTTCAACTTTGAAACCTTACAACTTTTTATATGTGATGTCTTTTTTCAATCTGGATTTCTCATTTATGAGTGTTCTCCTTTGAAACTATACAACTTTTTATATGATTTTTTAATCTCGATTTCCCATTCATGAAGGTTAAATTTTAAAAACATACATCGTTTTATGTGTTTTATTCATTTAAATTTCTCATTTATAAGTGTTTAAATTTGAAATCTTATTACTTTTTATATGGCTTTTTCATCGGAATTTCTCATTTATGAGTGCTCGACTTTGAAAAACAAATCGATTTATGTGTTTTTTTCATACGTCTTTTTTCAACCCAGATTTTTCGTTTATGAGTAATCAACTTTGAAACCATACAACTTTTTATATGTTTTTTCATTTGGATTTCACACTGATAAGTGTTCAACTTTCAACCTTACAACTTTTTATGTTTTTTTTTCCATCAAGATTCTTATTTACCAGTGTTCAACTTTGAAACCATACAACTTTTGATATGCTTTTTTTACCTGGATTTCTAATTTATAAGTATTTCTTTGTTGAAACAATAAAGATTTTCATATGTGTTTTTCAATCTGGATTTTTCATTTATGAGTAGTATATTTTAAGACCAGGCAAATTTTTATATGTTTTTTTTTTTTCATCTGGATTTCTCATTTATGAGTGTTCAACTTTGGAACAATACAGCTTTTTATGTCTTTTTTAATCTGGATTTCCCTTTCATGATTGTTAAATTTTGAAACTATACATTGTTTTATGTTTCTCTTTTATCTGGATTTCTCATTTATGAGTGTTCTACTTTGAAACCATACAACTTTTTATATTGTTATTTCATCTGGATTTTTCATTTATGAATGTTCATCTTTGAAACCATACACCTTTTTATATGATTTCTTTCGTCTGGAGTTCTCATTTATGAGTGTTCAACTTTGAAACAATGCTTTTTTTCAATGTTTTTTTAATCTGCATTTCCTATTCATGAGTGTTAAATTTTGAAACCATACATTGTTTTATGTTTTTCTTTCATCTGGATTTCTCATTTATGAGTGTTCTACTTATAAATAACACATCTTTTCTTATGTCTATTTTTAATTTGGATTTTTCATTTATGAGTGCTATATTTTGAAACCATAGAACTTTGTAAATGCTTTTCTCATCTGGATTTTTCATATATGAGTGTTCAACTTTGAAACCATACAACTTTTTATATTGTTTTTTCATCTGGATTTTTTTTTTTATGAGTGTTCAACTTTGAAACCATACAACTTTTTATATGCTTTTTCATCTGGATTTCTTATTTATGAGTGTTCAACTTTGAAATTTGATATATTTTTATATTTTTTTCAATCTGGATTTCTCATTCATGAGTGTTTCAGTTTGAAACCATACAACTGTTTATGTTTTTTAATCTAGATTCCTCACTCATGCGTGTTAAATTTTGAAATCATACAACTTTTTATGATTTCTTTGAATCTGGATTTCTCATTTAAGAGTGTTCCACTTTGAAACAATATAACGTTTTCATATGCTTCTTTCATCTGGCTTTCTCATTTTTTAATGTTTAATTTTGAAACAATAAAGCTTTTTATATCTCTTCTTTTTAATCTGGATTTCTCGTTTATGAGTGTTATATTTTGAAACCATACAACTTTTTATATGTTCTTTTAATCTGGATTTCCCATTCATGAGTGTTCAACTTTGAAACCTTACAACTTTTTATATGTGTGTTTTTTTTTTAATCTGAATTTTTCATTCATGATTGTTAAATTTCGAAACGATGCATCGTTTTATGTTTTTTTTTATTTGGATTTCTCATTTATGATTGTTCAATTTTGAAACCATGCAACTTTTAATGGATTTTTTTTCTATCTGGATTTTTTTCATTTATGAGTGATAAATTTTAAAACCATACAACGTTTTATATGTTTCTACATCTGGATTTCTCATTTTTAAGTGTTGAACTTTGAAACCTGACATCTTTTTATATTTATTTTCAAACTGGATTTCTCATTGATGGGTGTTTCAACTTGGAAACAATACAACTTTTTATATGTTATTTTAATTTGGATTTCCCATTCATGAGTGTTAACTTTTGAAGATACACATCGTTTTATATGTTTTTTTTTCATCTGGATTTCTCATTTATCAGTGTTTAACTTTGAAACCATACAACGTTTTATGTTTCTTTTGATCTGGATTTCCCATTCATGAGTGTTAAATTTTGAAACCATACAACGTTTTATATGCTTTCTCATCTGGATTTCTCATCTATGAGTGTTCAACTTTGAAAACTTACAAGACTTTTATATATGTTTTTTTCACTCTGGATTCTTATATATGAGTGTTCAACTTTGAAACCATACAACTTTTTATTTGCCTTTTCATCTGGATTTCTTATTTATGACTGTTCAACTTTGAAATTTGATATCTTTTTATATTTTTTTCAATCTGGATTTCTCATTCATGAGTGTTAAATTTTGAAACCATACAACGTTTTATATGTTTTTTTTATCTGGATTGTTCATTTATAAGTGTTCAACTTTGAAACCTTACAAATTTTGATATGATTTTTTAATCTCGATTTCCCATTCATCAGTGTTAAATTTTCAAACCATACATCGTTTTATATGATTTTTTTTCATCTGGATTTCTCATTTATGAGTGTTCAAATTTGAAACTTATAAGTTTTTATATGCTTTTTACATGTTGATTTCTTATTTATGAGTGTTCTACTTTGAAACAATACAGCTCTTTAATGTTATTCTTCAGTCTATATTTTTGATTTATGAGTGTTAAATTTTGAAACCATACACTTTTTATGATTTTTTTTCAATCTAGATTTTTCATTTATGAGTGTTACATTTTGAAACCTTACAATTTTTTATGTCTTTTTTTAATCTGGATTTCTCATTTATGAGTGTTCTGCTTTGAAACTATACAACTTTTTATATGATTTTTTAATCTCGATTTCCCATTCATGAGGATTAAATTTTGAAAACATACATCGTTTTATGTGTTTTATTCATTTAAATTTCTCATTTATAAGTGTTCAAATTTGAAATCTTATTACTTTTTATATGCTTTTTCATCTGGATTTTTCAATTATAAGTGTTCAACTTTCAAACCATACAACTTTTATATTGCCTTTTCATCTGGATTTCTTATTTATGACTGTTCAACTTTGAAATTTGATATCTTTTTATATTTTTTTCAATCTGGATTTCTCATTCATGAGTGTTTCAGTTTAAAACCATACAACTCTTTATGTTTTTTTAATCTATATTCCACAATCATGCGTGTTAAATTTTGAAATCATACAACTTTTTATGATTTTTTTGAATCTGGATTTCTCATTTATGAGTGTTTAAACTTTGAAACCATACAACTTTTATATTTTTTTTTTAATCTGGATTTCTCATTCATGAGTGTTAAATTTTGAAACCATACATCGTTTTATATGTTTTTTTTTCATCTGGATTTCTCATTTATGAGTGTTCAATTTTGAAACCATACAACTTTTTTATATGTTTTTTTTTTCAATCTGGATTTTTCATTTATGAGTGTTAAATTTTGAAACCATACAAATATGTTTTTTTTTTATATGTTTTTTTCTTTGAATCTCGATTTCTTATTTATGAGTGTTTAATTTTGAAACCATACTTTGTTTTATATGTTTTTTTTTTCATCTGATTTCTCATTTATGATTGTTCGATTTTGAAACCATGCAATTTTTTTATGTTTTTTTTTCAATCTGGATTTTTCATTTATTAGTGTTGAACTTTGAAACCATACAACTTTTTATATTGTTTTTTTTTTTGGATTTCTTATTTATGATTATTCAAACTTGAAACCATACAACTTTTTATATTGTTTTTTCATCTGGATTACCCATTCATGAGTGTTAAATTTTGAAACCATATATCGTTTTATATGTTTTTTTACCAATTGCATTTCTCAAATATGAGTGTTCAACTTTGGAACAATACAGCTTTTTATATGTCTTTTTTTAACCTGGGTTTCCCATTCATGTGTGTTAAATTTTGAAACTATACATTGTTTTATATTTTTCTTTCATCTGGATTTGTCATTTATGAGTGTTCTACTTATAAATAATACATCTTTTCTTACGTCTTTTTTTAATTTGGATTTTTGATTTAGCAGTGCTATATTTTGAAACCATACAACTTTGTAAATGCTTTTCTCATCTGGATTTCTCATATATGAGTGTTCAACTTTGAAACCATACAACTTTTTATATTGTCTTTTTATCTGGATTTCTGTTTGATGTGTGTTCAACTTTGAAACCATACAACTTTTTATATTGTCTTTTCATCTCGATTTCCCATTCATGAGTGTTAAATTTTGAAACCATACATCGTTTTATATGTTTTTTTTTTTCATTTGATTTCTCATTTATAAATGTTCAACTTTCAAACCATAAAACGTTTTATGTTTTTTTTTTATGGATTTATTATTCATGAGTGTTAAACTTCGAAACCATACATCCTTTTATATGTTTTTTTTTCTTCTGGATTTCTCATTTATAAGTGTTCAAATTTGAAACAATACAGCTTTTTATATGTATTTCTTTAGTAGGGATTTTTCATTTATGAGTGTTAAACTTTGAAAGTTTAGAAATTTTTATATGTTTTTTTTTTCAATCTGGATTTCTCATTTATGGGTGTTTAACTTTGAATCTATACAACTTTTACATGTTTTTTTAATCTGTATTTCCCGTTCATGAGTGTTAAATTTTGAAACCAATCATCGTTTTGTATGTTTTTTTTCTTCTGGATTTCTCATTTTTGATTGTTCAATTTTGAAACCATGCAACTTTTTATCTATTTTTTTTTCAATCTGGGTTTTTCATTTATTAGTGTTAAATTTTGTAACCATACAACGTTTTATGTGTTTTTACATCTGAATTTTTTTATTTTTAAGTGTTCATCTTTGAAACCTTACAAATTTTTATATTGTTTTTTCATCTGGATTTCTTATTTATGAGTGTTTAACTTTGAAACTATACAAATTTTTATATTGTTTTTTCATCTTGATTTCCCTTCATGAGTGTTAAATTTTGAAATCATACATCGTTTTAATATGATTACTTTTTTATCTGGTTTTCTCATTTATGATTGTTCAATTTTGAAACCATGCAACTTTTATATGTTTTTCTTCAATCTGGATTTTTCATTTATTAGTGTTGAACTTTCAAACCATACAACTTTTTTATATTGTTTCTTCACCTGGATTTTCCTTTCATGAGTGTTCAAAATTTAGGTAATACAACTTTTTTTTTCTCTTTGATTTCTCATTTATGAGTGTTTGACTTTGAAACCATTCATCGTTTTATAAGTTATTTTCACCTCGATTTCTCATTTATGTTTTTCAACTTTGAAACCATACAACTTTTTATATGTTTTTTCATTTGGATTTTCACTGATAAGTGTTCAACTTTTTAACCTTACAACTTTTATATTTTTTTTTCAATCTAGATTCTTATTTACCAGTGTTCAACTTTGAAACCATACAACTTTTTATATTGTTTTTTTCATCTGAGTGATTTTTCATTTATGAGTGTTTTTTTTGAAACAATAAAGATTTTTATATGATTTTTTTCAATCTGGATTTTCATTTATGAGTGTTAAATTTGAAACCATACAAATTTTAGATAATATTTTTTTTTTTTTCATCTGGATTTCTCATTTATGAGTGTTCAACTTTGAAATCATACAACTTTTTTATATGTTTTTTTTCATCTGGATTTCTCATTTATGAGTGTTCAACTTTGAAACAATACAACTTTATGTGTTCAACTTTTTTTAATCTGGATTTCCCATTCATGAGTGTTAAATTTTGAAACCATACATTGTTTTTTATGTTTTTTTTCATCTGATTTTCATTTATGAGTGTTCAACTTTGAAACCATACAACTGGATTTTATATGTTTTTTTAATCTGATTTCGTTTTATATGTTTTTTTTCATTTCATGAGTGTTAACTTTTGAAACCATACATCGTTTTATATGTTTTTTTTCATTTGGATTTCTCATTTATGAGTGTTTAACTTTGAAACCATACAATGTTTTTATGTTTTTTTTCATCTGGATTTATCATTTATGAGTGTTAAATTTTGAAACCATACAACGTTTTATATGTTTTTTCATCTTTTTTCATCTGGATTTCTCATTTATGAGTGTTCAACTTTGAAACCATACAACTTTTTTATATTGTTTTTTCATCTGGATTTCTCATTTATGAGTGTTCAACTTTGAAACCATACAACTTTTTTATATTTTTTTTTCATCTGGATTTCTCATTTATGAGTGTTCAACTTTGAAACCATACAAATTTTATATATTTTTTTTCATCTGGATTTCCCTTCATGAGTGTTAAATTTTGAAATCATACATCGTTTTATATGTGTTTTTTATCTGGTTTTCTCATTTATGATTGTTCAATTTTGAAACCATACAACTTTTTTATGTTTTTTTTTCAATCTGGATTTTTCATTTATTAGTGTTGAACTTTCAAACCATAAAACTTTTTTATATTGTTTCTTCACCTGGATTTTCCTTTCATGAGTGTTCAAAATTTAGATAATACAACTTTTTTTTTCTCACTTTGGATTTCTCATTTATGAGTGTTTAACTTTGAAACAATTCATCGTTTTATAAGTTATTTTCACCTCGATTTCTCATTTATGTTTTTTCAACTTTGAAACAATACAACTTTTTATATGTTTTTTCATTTGATTTCTCATTGATAAGTGTTCAACTTTAACCATACAACTTTTTTATGTTTTTTTTTTCAATCTAGATTCTTATTTATGAGTGTTCAACTTTGAAACCATACAACTTTTTATATTGTTATTTCATCTGGATTTTTCATTTATGAGTGTTCAACTTTGAAACCATACAACTTTTATATGATTTTTTTATCTGAGTTTTCATTTATGAGTGTTCAACTTTGAAACCATACAACTTTTTTTATATGTATTTTTTCATCTGGATTTCTCATTTATGAGTGTTCAACTTGGAAACCATACAACTTTTTATATGTTTTTTTTTCATCTGGATTTCTCATTTATGAGTGTTCAACTTTGAAACAATACAACTTTTTTATGTTTTTTTTTAATCTGGATTTCTCATTCATGAGTGTTAAATTTTGAAACCATACATTGTTTTATGTTTTTTTTCATCTGGATTTCTCATTTATGATTGTTCAACTTTGAAACCATACAACTTTTTTTTTTTTTTTCATCTGGATTTTTCATTTATGAGTGTTCAACTTTGAAACCATACAACTTTTTTATGTTTTTTTTTTATCTGGATTTCTCATTTATGAGTGTTCAACTTTGAAACCATACAACTTTTTTTATATGTTTTTTCATCTGGATTTCTCATTTATGAGTGTTGATCTTTCCAACCTTACATCTTTTTATATGCTTTTATCATCTGGATTTCTCATTTATCAGTGTTCTACTTTGAAACAATGCACCTTTTACATGTTTTTTTAATCTGCATTTCCCATTCATGAGTGTTAAATTTTGAAACCATACATTGTTTTATGTTTTTCTTTCATCTGGATTTCTCATTTATGAGTGTTCTACTTATAAATAATACATCTTTTCTGATGTCTTTTTTAATTTGGATTTTTCATTTATGAGTGCTATGTTTTGAAACCATACAACTTTGTAAATGCTTTTCTCATCTGGATTTCTCATATATGAGTGTTCAACTTTGAAACCATACAACTTTTTATATTGTCTTTTCAGATTTCTCATTTATGTGTGTTCAACTTTGAAACCATACAACTTTTTATATGTTTTTTTCATCTCGATTTCCCATTCATGAGTGTTAAATTTTGAAACCATACATCGTTTTATATGTTTTTTTTTTCATTTGGATTTCTCATTTATAAGTGTTCAACTTTGAAACCATACAACTTTTTTTATGTTTTTTTTCAATCTGGATTCTTATTTATGAGTGTTCAACTTTGAAACCATACAACTTTTTATATGTGTTTTTTTTTCATCTGGATTTTTCATTTATGAGTGTTCAACTTTGAAACCATACAACTTTTATATGTATTTTTTCAATCTGGATTTTTCATTTATGAGTGTTAAACTTTGAAACCATACAATTTTTTATATTTTTTTTTATCTGGATTTCTCATTTATGAGTGTTCAACTTTGAAACCATACAACTTTTATATGTTTTTTTAATCTGGATTTCCCATTTCATGAGTGTTAAATTTTGAAACCATACATCGTTTTATATGTTTTTTTTCATCTGGATTTCTCATTTATGAGTGTTTAACTTTGAAACCATAAAATGTTTTATGTTTTTTTTAATCTGGATTTTTCATTTATGAGTGTTAAATTTTGAAACCATACAACTTTTTTATATGTTTTTTCATCTGGATTTCTCATTTATGAATGTTCAACTTTGAAACCATACAACTTTTTTATATGTGTTTTTTCATCTGTGTTTCTATTTTTATGAGTGTTCAACTTTGAAACAATACAACTTTTATATTGTTTTTTTATCTGGATTTCTCATTTATGAGTGTTCAACTTTGAAACCATACAACTTTTTTATATTGTTTTTTCATCTTGATTTCCCATTCATGAGTGTTAAATTTTGAAACCATACATCGTTTTTATATTTTTTTTTTATCATTTATGATTTCTCATTTATGAGTGTTTAACTTTGAAACCATACAACTTTTTATGTTTTTTTTTCATGGATTTCTCATTTATGAGTGTTAAACTTTGAAACCATACATCGTTTTATATTTTTTTTTCATTTGGATTTCTCATTTATGAGTGTTCAACTTTGAAACCATACAACATTTTTTTTATTTTTTTTTTTTCATCTGGATTTCTCATTTATGAGTGTTTAACTTTGAAACTATACAACTTTTATATTTTTTTTAATCTGGATTTCCTATTCATGAGTGTTTAATTTTGAAACCATACTTTGTTTTATATATGTTTTTTTTTTCATCTGGTTTTTCTCATTTATGATTGTTCAATTTTGAAACCATGCAATTTTTTTATTTTTTTTTCAATCTGGATTTTTCATTTATTAGTGTTGAACTTTCAAACCATAGGACTTTTATATATTGTTTCTTCACCTGGATTTTCCTTTCATGAGTGTTCAAAATTTAGATAATACAACTTTTTTTTTTTTCACTTTGGATTTCTCATTTATGAGTGTTTAACTTTGAAACCATTCATCGTTTTATAAGTTATTTTCACCTCGATTTCTCATTTATGTTTTTTCAACTTTGAAACAATACAACTTTTTATATGTTTTTTCATTTGGATTTCTCACTGATAAGTGTTCAACTTTTAACCTTACAACTTTTATATTTTTTTTTTCAATCTAGATTCTTATTTACCAGTGTTCAACTTTGAAACCATACAACTTTTTATATTGTTATTTGATTTGGATTTTTCATTTATGAGTGTTCAACTTTGAAACCATACAACTTTTTATATGATTTCTTTCGTCTGGAGTTTCATTTATGAGTGTTTAACTTTGAAACCATAAAACTTTTTATGTTTTTTTTATGGATTTCTTATTCATGAGTGTTAAACTTCGAAACCATACATCCTTTTATATGTTTTTTTTTCTTCTGGATTTCTCATTTATAAGTGTTCAAATTTGAAACAATACAGCTTTTTATATGTATTTCTTCAGTAGGAATTTTTCATTTATGAGTGTTAAACTTTGAAAGTTTAGAAATTTTTATATGTTTTTTTTTTCAATCTGGATTTCTCATTTATGGGTGTTTAACTTTGAATCTATACAACTTTTACATGTTTTTTTAATCTGGATTTCCCGTTCATGAGTGTTTAATTTTGAAACCATACTTTGTTTTATATGTTTTTTTTTCATCTGGATTTCTCATTTATGATTGTTCGATTTTGAAACCATGCAATTTTTTATTTTTTTTTCAATCTGGATTTTTCATTTATTAGTGTTGAACTTTGAAACCATACAACTTTTTATATTGTTTTTTTATTTGGATTTCTTATTTATGATTATTCAAATTTGAAACCATACAACTTTTTATATTGTTTTTTCATCTGGATTACCCATTCATGAGTGTTAAATTTTGAAACCATATATCGTTTTATATGTTTTTTTACCAATTTGCATTTCTCAAATATGAGTGTTCAACTTTGGAACAATACAGCTTTTTATATGTCTTTTTTTAACCTGGGTTTCCCATTCATGTGTGTTAAATTTTGAAACTATACATTGTTTTATATTTTTCTTTCATCTGGATTTGTCATTTATGAGTGTTCTACTTATAAATAATACATCTTTTCTTACGTCTTTTTTTAATTTGGATTTTTGATTTAGCAGTGCTATATTTTGAAACCATACAACTTTGTAAATGCTTTTCTCATCTGGATTTCTCATATATGAGTGTTCAACTTTGAAACCATACAACTTTTTATATTGTCTTTTTATCTGGATTTCTGTTTGATGTGTGTTCAACTTTGAAACCATACAACTTTTTATATTGTCTTTTCATCTCGATTTCCCATTCATGAGTGTTAAATTTTGAAACCATACATCGTTTTATATGTTTTTTTTTTATTTGGATTTCTCATTTATAAATGTTCAACTTTCAAACCATAAAACGTTTTATGTTTTTTTTTATGGATTTATTATTCATGAGTGTTAAACTTCGAAACCATACATCCTTTTATATGTTTTTTTTTCTTCTGGATTTCTCATTTATAAGTGTTCAAATTTGAAACAATACAGCTTTTTATATGTATTTCTTTAGTAGGGATTTTTCATTTATGAGTGTTAAACTTTGAAAGTTTAGAAATTTTTATATGTTTTTTTTTCAATCTGGATTTCTCATTTATGGTTGTTTAACTTTGAATCTATACAACTTTTACATGTTTTTTTTAATCTGTATTTCCCGTTCATGAGTGTTAAATTTTGAAACCAATCATCGTTTTGTATGTTTTTTTCTTCTGGATTTCTCATTTTGATTGTTCAATTTTGAAACCATGCAACTTTTATATTTTTTTTTTTTTCAATCTGGTTTTCATTTATTAGTGTTAAATTTTGTAACCATACAACGTTTTATGTGTTTTTACATCTGAATTTTTTTATTTTTAACTGTTCATCTATGAAACCTTACAAATTTTTATATTGTTTTTTCATCTGAATTTCTTATTTATGAGTGTTCAACTTTGAAACAATACAAATTTTTATATTGTTTTTTATCTTGATTTCCTCTTCATGAGTGTTAAATTTTGAAATCATACATCGTTTTAAATGTTTTTTTTGATGTCGATTACTTATTTATCAGTGTTTAATTTTGAAACCATACATCGTTTTATATTTTTTTTTTATCTGGTTTTCTCATTTATGATTGTTCAATTTTGAAACCATGCAACTTTTATGTTTTTCTTCAATCTGATTTTTCATTTATTAGTGTTGAACTTTCAAACCATAGGACTTTTTATATTGTTTCTTCACCTGGATTTTCCTTTCATGAGTGTTCAAAATTTAGGTAATACAACTTTTTTTTTGTTTCACTTTGGATTTCTCATTTATGAGTGTTTGACTTTGAAACCATTCATCGTTTTATATGTTATTTTCACCTCGATTTCATTTATGTTTTTCAACTTTGAAACAATACAACTTTTTTATATGTTTTTTTCATCTTGATTTCTCATTGATAAGTGTTCAATTTTGAAACCATACAACTTTTATATTTTTTTCAATCTTTTTTTATTTCCAGTGTTCAATTTTGAAACTATACAAATTTTTATATTGTTTTTTTCATCTGGATTTACCCTTCATGAGTGTTAAATTTTGAAATCATACATCGTTTTATATGTTTTTTTTCATCTGGTTTTCTCATTTATGATTGTTCAATTTTGAAACCATACAACTTTTTTATGTTTTTTTTCAATCTGGATTTTTCATTTATTAGTGTTGAACTTTGAAACCATACAACTTTTATATTGTTTTTTCATCTGGATTTTTATTTATGAGTGTTCAAATTTGAAACCATACAACTTTTTTATTTTTTTTTCATCTGGATTTCTCATTTATGAGTGTTTAACTTTGAAACAATACATCGTTTTATATGTTTTTTTCATCTCGATTTCTCATTTATGAGTTTTCAACTTTGAAACAATACAACTTTTATATGTTTTTTTCATCTGGATTTCTCATTGACAAGTGTTCAACTTTGAAACTATACAACTTTTATATTTTTTTTTCATCTAGATTTCTTATTTATGAGTGTTCAACTTTGAAACCATACATCTTTTTATATGTTTTTTTCATCTGGATTTCTCATTTATGAGTGTTCAACTTTGAAACCATACAACTTTTATATGATTTTTTTCAATCTGGATTTTTCATTTATGAGTGTTCAACTTTGAAACCATACAACTTTTTATATGTTTTTTTATCTGGATTTCTCATTTATGAGTGTTCAACTTTGAAACCATACAACTTTTTTTTATATTGTTTTTTTAATCTGGATTTCCCATTCATGAGTGTTTAATTTTGAAACCATACATCGTTTTATATGTTTTTTTTTTCATCTGGATTTCTCATTTATGATTGTTCAATTTTGAAACCATACAATTTTTTTTGTTTTTTTTTAATCTGGATTTTTCATTTATGAGTGTTCTTCTTTGAAACCATACAACTTTTATATTTGTTTTTTTCATCTCGATTTTTCATTTATGAGTGTTCAATTTTGAAACCATACAACTTTTTATATGATTTCTTTTGTCTGGAGTTCTCATTTATGAGTGTTGATCTTTCCAACCTTACATCTTTTTATATTTTTTTTCATCTGAATTTCTCATTTATCAGTGTTCAACTTTGAAACAATACAACTTTTTTATATGTTTTTTTTAATCTGCATTTCCTATTCATGAGTGTTAAATTTTGAAACCATACATTGTTTTATGTTTTTCTTTCATCTGGATTTCTCATTTATGAGTGTTCTACTTATAAATAATACATCTTTTCTTATGTTTTTTTCAATCTGGATTTTTCATTTATGAGTGCTATATTTTGAAACCATACAACTTTGTAAATGCTTTTTTCATCTGGATTTTTCATTTATGAGTGTTCAACTTTGAAACAATACAACTTTTAATATTGTCTTTTCTGATTTCTCATTTATGTGTGTTCAACTTTGAAACCATACAACTTTTTATATTATTTTTTCATCTGGATTTACCCTTCATGAGTGTTAAATTTTGAAATCATACATCGTTTTAAAGGTTTTTTTTATGTCGATTACTTATTTATCAGTGTTTAATTTTGAAACCATACATCGTTTTATATGTTTTTTTATCTGGTTTTCTCATTTATGATTGTTCAATTTTGAAACCATGCAACTTTTTATGTTTTTCTTCAATCTGGATTTTTCATTTATTAGTGTTGAACTTTCAAACCATAGGACTTTTTATATTGTTTCTTCACCTGGATTTTCCTTTCATGAGTGTTCAAAATTTAGATAATACAACTTTTTTTTTTTCACTTTGGATTTCTCATTTATGAGTGTTTAACTTTGAAACCATTCATCGTTTTATAAGTTATTTTCACCTCGATTTCTCATTTATGTTTTTTCAACTTTGAAACAATACAACTTTTTATATTTTTTTTCATTTGGATTTCTCACTGATAAGTGTTCAACTTTTAACCTTACAACTTTATATGTTTTTTTTTCAATCTAGATTCTTATTTACCAGTGTTCAACTTTGAAACCATACAACTTTTTATATGATTTTTTCATCTGGATTTTCATTTATGAGTGTTTAACTTTGAAACCATACAACTTTTTATGATTTTTTTTTTATGGATTTCTTATTCATGAGTGTTAAACTTTGAAACCATACATCGATTTTTATTATGAGTGTTAAACTTTGAAACCATACATCCTTTTATATGTTTTTTTTCATCTGCATTTCTCATTTATAAGTGTTCAAATTTGAAACAATACAGCTTTTTATATGTATTTCTTCAATCTGGATTTTTCATTTATGAATGTTATATTTTGAAACCATACAATATGTTTTTTTTTTTATATATGTTTTTTTTTCAATCTGGATTTCTCATTTATGGGTGTTTAACTTTGAATCTATACAACTTTTACATGTTTTTTTAATCTGGATTTCCCGTTCATGAGTGTTTAATTTTGAAACCATACTTTGTTTTATATGTTTTTTTTTCATCTGGATTTCTCATTTATGATTGTTCGATTTTGAAACCATGCAATTTTTTATGTTTTTTTTTCAATCTGGATTTTTCATTTATTAGTGTTGAACTTTGAAACCATACAACTTTTTATATTGTTTTTTTATTTGGATTTCTTATTTATGATTATTCAAATTTGAAACCATACAACTTTTTATATTGTTTTTTCATCTGGATTACCCATTCATGAGTGTTAAATTTTGAAACCATATATCGTTTTATATGTTTTTTTACCAATTTGCATTTCTCAAATATGAGTGTTCAACTTTGGAACAATACAGCTTTTTATATGTCTTTTTTTAACCTGGGTTTCCCATTCATGTGTGTTAAATTTTGAAACTATACATTGTTTTATATTTTTCTTTCATCTGGATTTGTCATTTATGAGTGTTCTACTTATAAATAATACATCTTTTCTTACGTCTTTTTTTAATTTGGATTTTTGATTTAGCAGTGCTATATTTTGAAACCATACAACTTTGTAAATGCTTTTCTCATCTGGATTTCTCATATATGAGTGTTCAACTTTGAAACCATACAACTTTTTATATTGTCTTTTTATCTGGATTTCTGTTTGATGTGTGTTCAACTTTGAAACCATACAACTTTTTATATTGTCTTTTCATCTCGATTTCCCATTCATGAGTGTTAAATTTTGAAACCATACATCGTTTTATATGTTTTTTTTTTATTTGATTTCTCATTTATAAATGTTCAACTTTCAAACCATAAAACGTTTTATGTTTTTTTTATGGATTTATTATTCATGAGTGTTAAACTTCGAAACCATACATCCTTTTATATGTTTTTTTTTCTTCTGGATTTCTCATTTATAAGTGTTCAAATTTGAAACAATACAGCTTTTTATATGTATTTCTTTAGTAGGGATTTTTCATTTATGAGTGTTAAACTTTGAAAGTTTAGAAATTTTTATATGTTTTTTTTTCAATCTGGATTTCTCATTTATGGTTGTTTAACTTTGAATCTATACAACTTTTACATGTTTTTTTAATCTGTATTTCCCGTTCATGAGTGTTAAATTTTGAAACCAATCATCGTTTTGTATGTTTTTTTTCTTCTGGATTTCTCATTTTTGATTGTTCAATTTTGAAACCATGCAACTTTTATATCTTTTTTTTTCAATCTGGGTTTTTCATTTATTAGTGTTAAATTTTGTAACCATACAACGTTTTATGTGTTTTTACATCTGAATTTTTTTATGTGTTCATCTTTGAAACCATCTGTTTTTTTCATCTGAATTTCTTATTTATGAGTGTTCAACTTTGAAACAATACAAATTTTTATATTGTTTTTTTATCTTGATTTCCTCTTCATGAGTGTTAAATTTTGAAATCATACATCGTTTTAAATGTTTTTTTGATGTCGATTACTTATTTATCAGTGTTTAGTTTTGAAACCATACATCGTTTTATATGTTTTTTTTATCTGGTTTTCTCATTTATGATTGTTCAATTTTGAAACCATGCACCTTTTTATGTTTTTCTTCAATCTGGATTTTTCATTTATTAGTGTTGAACTTTCAAACCATAGGACTTTTTATATTGTTTCTTCACCTGGATTTTCCTTTCATGAGTGTTCAAAATTTAGGTAATACAACTTTTTTTTTCACTTTGGATTTCTCATTTATGAGTGTTTGACTTTGAAACCATTCATCGTTTTATAAGTTATTTTCACCTCGATTTCTCATTTATGTTTTTTCAACTTTGAAACAATACAACTTTTTATATGTTTTTTCATTTGGATTTCTCACTGATAAGTGTTCAACTTTTAACCTTACAACTTTATATGTTTTTTTTTTCAATCTAGATTCTTATTTACCAGTGTTCAACTTTGAAACCATACAACTTTTTATATTTTTTTTTCATCTGGATTTCCCATTCATGAGTGTTAAATTTTGAAAACATATATCGATTTTATATGTGTTTTTTCAATCTGGATTTTTTCATTTATGAGTGTTCAATTTGAAACCATACAACTTTTATATGTTTTTTTTCATCTGATTTTCATTTATGAGTGTTCAACTTTGAAACAATACAACTTTTTTATGTGTTTTTTAATCTGGATTTTCCATTCATGAGTGTTAAATTTTGAAACCATACATTGTTTTATGTTTTTTTTCATCTGATTTCTCATTTATGAGTGTTTAACTTTGAAACCATACAACTTTTTTATATTGTTTTTTCATCTCGATTTTTCATTTATGAGTGTTCAACTTTGAAACCATACAACTTTTTTATATGTTTTTTTTCATCTGGATTTCTCATTTATGAGTGTTCAACTTTGAAACCATACAACGTTTTATATGTTTTTTTCATCTGGATTTCTCATTTATGAGTGTTCAACTTTGAAACCATACATCTTTTATATGTTTTTTCATCTGGATTTCTCATTTATGAGTGTTCAACTTTGAAACAATACAACTTTTATATGTTTTTTTTAATCTGGATTTCCTATTTATGAGTGTTAAATTTTGAAACCATACATTGTTTTATGTTTTTTTTCATCTTGATTTCTCATTTATGAGTGTTCAACTTTGAAACCATACAACTTTTTTATATGTTTTTTTAATTTGGATTTTTCATTTATGAGTGTTAACTTTGAAACCATACAACTTTTATATATTTTTTTCATCTGGATTTCCCATTCATGAGTGTTAAATTTTGGAACCATACATCGTTTTATATGTTTTTTTATCAATTTGCATTTCTCATTTATGAGTGTTTAACTTTGAAACCATAAAACTTTTTATTTTTTTTTTTATGGATTTCATATTCATGAGTGTTAAACTTTGAAACCATACATCGTTTTATATGTTTTTTTTCATCTGGATTTCTCATTTATAAGTGTTCAAATTTGAAACAATACAGCTTTTTTATATGTATTTCTTCAGTAGGATTTTTCATTTATGAGTGTTAAACTTTGAAAGTTTAGAAATTTTTATATGTTTTTTTTCAATCTGGATTTCTCATTTATGAGTGTTTAACTTTGAATCTCATACAACTTTTATATGTTTTTTTAATCTGGATTTCCCATTCATGAGTGTTAAATTTTGAAACCAATCGTTTTATATGTTTTTTTTTCATCTGGATTTCTCATTTATGATTGTTCAATTTTGAAACCATACAACTTTTTATATATTTTTTTCAATCTGATTTTTCATTTATGAGTGTTAAATTTTGAAACCATACAACTTTTTTATGTGCTTTTTTCATCTGAATTTTTTATTTATAAGTGTTCAACTTTGAAACAATACAAATTTTTATATTGTTTTTTTTATCTGATTTCACTATTCATGAGTGTTAAATTTTGAAACCATACATCGTTTTATATGTTTTTTTTCATCTGGATTTCTTATTTATGAGTGTTTAATTTTGAAACCATACATCATCTGGATTTCTCATTTATGAGTGTTCAATTTTGAAACCATACAACTTTTTTTTTTTTTTTTTTTCAATCTGGATTTTTCATTTATGAGTGTTTAATTTTGAAACCATACAACGTTTTATGTGCTTTTTTCATCTGAATTTTTTATTTTTGAGTGTTCAACTTTGAAACCATACAAATTTTTATATTGTTTTTTCATCTGGATTTCTTATTTATGAGTGTTCAACTTTGAAACCATACAAATTTTTATATTTTTTTTATCTGATTTCCCTTCATGAGTGTTAAATTTTGAAATCATACATCGTTTTAATGTTTTTTTTATGTCGATTACTTATTTATCAGTGTTTAATTTTGAAACCATACATCGTTTTATATGTTTTTTTTTATCTGGTTTTCTCATTTATGATTGTTCAATTTTGAAACCATACAACTTTTTTATGTTTTTCTTCAATCTGGATTTTTCATTTATTAGTGTTGAACTTTCAAACCATAGGACTTTTTATATTGTTTCTTCACCTGGATTTTCCTTTCATGAGTGTTCAAAATTTAGATAATACAACTTTTTTTTTTTTTCACTTTGGATTTCTCATTTATGAGTGTTTAACTTTGAAACCATTCATCGTTTTATATGTTATTTTCATCTCGATTTCTCATTTATGTTTTTCAACTTTGAAACAATACAACTTTTTTATATGTTTTTTTCATTTGGATTTCTCATTTATAAGTGTTCAACTTTGAAACCATACAACTTTTTTATATTTTTTTTTCATCTAGATTTTTCATTTATGAGTGTTCAACTTTGAAACCATACAACTTTTTTATATTTTTTTTAATCTGGATTTCCCATTTATGAGTGTTAACTTTGAAACCATACATCGTTTATATGTTTTTTTTTCATCTGGATTTCTCATTTATGAGTGTTTAACTTTGAAACCATACAACTTTTATATATGTTTTTTCATCTGGATTTCTCATTTATGAGTGTTCAACTTTGAAACCATACAACTTTTTATATATGTTTTTTTCATCTGGATTTCTCATTTATGAGTGTTCAACTTTGAAACAATACAACTTTTTATATTTTTTTTTCATCTGGATTTCTTATTTATGAGTGTTCAACTTTGAAACCATACATCTTTTTATATTTTTTTTCAATCTGGATTTCTCATTTATGAGTGTTCAACTTTGAAACCATACAACTTTTTATATGTTTTTTTAATCTGGATTTTTCATTCATGAGTGTTTAATTTTGAAACCATACAACGTTTTATATGTTTTTTTTTAATCTGGATTTTCATTTATAAGTGTTCAACTTTGAAACCATACAAATTTTTATATGATTTTTTTTTTCATTTGGATTTCTCATTTATGAGTGTTCAAATTTGAAACCATATAACTTTTATATGTTTTTTTTCATCTAAATTTCTTATTTATGAGTGTTCAACTTTTTTAAATGTTATTCTTCAGTCTATATTTTCATTTATGAGTGTTCAACTTTGAAACCATACAACTTTTTATATAGTTTTTTGATCTGGATTTCTCATTTATGAGTGTTCTAATTTGAAACAATACAACTTTTTTATATGTTTTTTTAATCAAGATTTCCCATTCATGAGTGTTAAATTTTGAAACCATACAACTTTTTATATTTTTTTTCAATCTAGATTTATCATTTATGAGTGTTCAATTTTGAAACCATACAACTTTTTATATGTTTTTTTTTCAATCTGGATTTCTCATTTATGAGTGTTCAAATTTGAAACCATACAACTTTTATATGATTTTTTAATCTCGATTTCCCATTCATGAGTGTTAAATTTTGAAAATATACATCGTTTTATGTGTTTTTTTTATTTGGATTTCTCATTTATAAGTGTTCAAATTTGAAACCTATTACTTTTTTTATATGCATTTTTTTTCATCTGGATTTCTCATTTATGAGTGTTCTACTTTGAAACAATAATGCTTTTTATATGTTTTTTTTTCAATCTGGATTTTTCATTTATGAGTGTTCAACTTTGAAACCATAACCTTTTATATATTTTTTTTCATCTGAATTTCTTATTTATGATTGTTCAACTTTGAAAACATACAACTTTTTTATATTTTTTTCAATCTCGATTTCTCATTTATGAGTGTTCAATTTGAAACCATACATCGTTTTATATGTTTTTTTCAATTTGATTTCTCATTTATAAGTGTTCAAATTTGAAACCATAAAACTTTTTTATTTTTTTTTATGGATTTCTTATTCATGAGTGTTAAATTTTGAAACCATACCACTTTTTATGTTTTTTTCATCTTGATTTCTCATTTATTAGTGTTCAAATTTGAAACAATACAGCTTTTTATATGTATTTTTTCAGTAGGGATTTTTCATTTATGAGTGTTAAACTTTGAAACTTTAGAAATTTTTATATATTTTTTTTTTCAATCTGGATTTCTCATTTATGAGTGTTAAATTTTGAAACCAATCATCGTTTTATATTTTTTTTCATCTGGATTTCTCATTTATGAGTGTTCCTTTTTGAAACAATACAGATTTTTATATGTTTTTTTTTATCTGGATTTCTCATTTATGATTGTTCAATTTTGAAACCATACATTTTTTATGTTTTTTTTTCATCTGATTTCTCATTTATGAGTGTTCAACTTTGAAACCATACAACTTTTTATATTGTTTTTTCATCTGGATTTTTCATTTATGAGTGTTCAACTTTGAAACCATACAACTTTTTATATGATTTTTTTCATCTTGATTTCTCATTTATGAGTGTTCAACTTTGAAACCATACAAAGTTTTATATGTTTTTTTCATCTGGATTTCTCATTTATGAGTGTTCAACTTTGAAACAATACACTGGATTTTTTTTATATGTTTTTTTAATCTGATTTCTCATTCATGAGTGTTAAATTTTGAAACCATACATCGTTTTATATTTTTTTTTCATCTGGATTTCTCATTTATGAATGTTCAACTTTGAAACAATACAACTTTTATATGTTTTCTTCAATCTGGATTTTCATTTATGAGTGTTCAACTTTGAAACCATACAACTTTTTTATATTTTTTTTTCATCTGGATTTCTCATTTATGAGTGTTAAATTTTGAAACCATACATCGTTTTATATTTTTTTTTCATCTCGATTTCTCATTTATGAGTGTTTAACTTTGAAACCATACAACGTTTTATATGTTTTTTCATCTGTATTTCTCATTTATATGTGTTCAACTTTGAAACCATACAACTTTTATATGTTTTTTTAATCTGGATTTTTCATTTATGAGTGTTAAATTTTGAAACCATACATCGTTTTTTATATGTTTTTTTCATCTGGATTTCTCATTTATAAGTGTTCAATTTTGAAACAATAAAACTTTTATATGTTTTTTTTCAATCTGGATTTTTCATTTATGAGTGTTAACTTTGAAACCATACAACTTTTTTATATTGTTATTTTTTCATCTGGATTTCTCATTTATGAGTGTTCAACTTTGAAACCATACAACTTTTTATATGTTTTTTTTCAATCTGGATTTCTCATTTATGAGTGTTCAACTTTGAAACCATACAACTTTTATATATGTTTTTTTCAATCTGGATTTCTCATTTATGAGTGTTCAATTTTGAAACCATACAACTTTTTATATTTTTTTTAATCTGGATTTCCCATTCATGAGTGTTAACTTTTGAAACCATACATCGTTTTATATGTTTTTTTTCATTTGATTTTTCATTTATGAGTGTTCAATTTTGAAACCATACAACTTTTTATGTTTTTTTTCAATCTCGATTTCCATTCATGAGTGTTAAGTTTTGAAACCATACATCGTTTTATATGTTTTTTTTTCATCTGATTTCTCATTTATGAGTGTTCAAATTTGAAACCTTATTACTTTTTATATTTTTTTTCATCTGGATTTCTCATTTATGAGTGTTCTATTTTGAAACAATACAACTTTTTATTTTTTTTTTCAATCTGATTTTTCATTTATGAGTGTTTATTTTGAAACCATACATCGTTTTATGTTTTTTTTTCAATCTGGATTTCTCATTTATGAGTGTTCAACTTTGAAACCATACAACTTTTTTATATGTTTTTTAATCTGGATTTTCATTCATGAGTGTTAAATTTTGAAACCATACATCCTTTTATATGTTTTTTTTTCATCTGATTTCTCATTTATGAGTGTTTAATTTTGAAACCATACATCGTTTTATATGTTTTTTTTCATCTGATTTCTCATTTATGAGTGTTCAATTTTGAAACCATACAACTTTTTATATTGTTTTTTTCAATCTGGTTTTCTCATTTATGAGTGTTTAACTTTGAAACCATACAACGTTTTATATATTTTTTTCATCTGATTTTCATTTTATGAGTGTTAAAATTTTAAACCATACAACTTTTTTATATTGTTTTTTTCAATTTGATTTTTTCATTTATGAGTGTTCAAATTTTGAAACCATACAACTTTTATATGTTTTTTTCATCTGGATTTCCCATTTATGAGTGTTAAATTTTGAAACCATACAACGTTTTTATATGTTTTTTTCATCTCGATTTCTCATTTATGAGTGTTTAACTTTGAAACCATACAACTTTTTATATGTTTTTTTTTCAATCTGATTTTTCATTTATGAGTGTTAAATTTTGAAACCATACAACGTTTTATATGTTTTTCATCTGGATTTCTCATTTATAAGTGTTCAACTTTGAAACCATACAACTTTTATATGCTTTTTTCATCTGGATTTCTCATTTATGAGTGTTCAACTTTGAAACCATACAACTTTTTATATTGTTTTTTTATCTGATTTCTCATTTATGAGTGTTCAACTTTGAAACCATACAACTTTTTATATGTTTTTTTCATCTCGATTTTCATTTATGAGTGTTCAATTTTGAAACCATACAACTTTTTTATTTTTTTTCAATCTGATTTTCATTTATGAGTGTTTAACTTTGAAACCATACAACGTTTTATATGTTTTTTTCATCTGGATTTTCATTTATGAGTGTTCAACTTTGAAACCATACAACTTTTTATATTGTTTTTTCATCTGGATTTCCCATTCATGAGTGTTAAATTTTGAAACCATACATCGTTTTATATGTTTTTTTTTATCTCGATTTCTCATTTATGAGTGTTTAATTTTGAAAAAATACAACGTTTTATGTTTTTTTTCAATCTGGATTTTCATTTTGAGTGTAAATTTTGAAACCATACAACGTTTTATATGTTTTTTTTCATCTGGATTTCTCATTTATATGTGTTCAACTTTGAAACCATACAACTTTTATATTGTTTTTTCATCTGGATTTCTTATTTATGAGTGTTCAACTTTGAAACCATACAACTTTTTTATGTTTTTTTTTTCATCTCGATTTCTCATTTATGAGTGTTCAACTTTGAAACAATACAACTTTTTATATGTTTTTTTCAATCTGATTTTTCATTTATGAGTGTTTAATTTTGAAACCATACAACTTTTTTATGTTTTTTTTTCATCTGGATTTCTCATTTATGAGTGTTCAACTTTGAAACAATACAACTTTTTTTATATGTTTTTTTTAATCTGGATTTTCATTTATGAGTGTTAAATTTTGAAACCATACAACTTTTTTTATGTTTTTTTTAATCTAGATTTTCATTTATGAGTGTTAAATTTTGAAACCATACAATGTTTTATTTGTTTCTTCATTTGATTTCTCATTTATAAGTTTTGAATTTTGAAAATTTACAACTTTTATATGTTTTTTTTTCATCTGGATTTCTCATTTATGAGTGTTTAACTTTGAAACAATACAACTTTTATATTTTTTTTTTTAATTTGGATTTCTCATTTATGAGTGTTTAATTTGAAACCATACATTGTTTTATATTTTTTTTTTCATCTGATTTCTCATTTATGAGTGTTTTACTTTGAAACCATACAAATTTTAATGTTTTTTTTTTCAATCTGGATTTTTTATTTATGAGTGTTTAATTTTGAAACCATACAACTTTTTATATGTTTTTTTTCAATCTGGATTTCTCATTTATGAGTGTTCAACTTTGAAACCATACAACTTTTTTATTTTTTTTTCAATCTGGATTTTTCATTTATGAGTGTTAAATTTTGAAACCATACAAAGTTTTATATTTTTTTCATCTGGATTTCTCATTTATGAGTGTTCAACTTTGAAACAATACAACTTTTATATGTTTTTTTTTAATCTGGATTTCCCATTCATGAGTGTTAAATTTTGAAACCATACATCGTTTTATAAGTTTTTTTTTCATCTGGATTTCTCATTTATGAGTGTTCAACTTTGAAACAATACAACTTTTATATGTTTTTTTTTCAATCTGGATTTTTCATTTATGAGTGTTCAACTTTGAAACCATACAACTTTTTGTATTGTTTTTTTTCATCTGGATTTCTCATTTATGACTCTTCAACTTTGAAACCATACAACTTTTTATTTTGTTTTTTTTATCTGGATTTCCCCTTCATGTGTATTAAATTTTGAAACCATACATCGTTTTATATTTTTTTTTCATCTCGATTTCTTATTTATGAGTGTTTAACTTTGAAACCATACAACGTTTTATATGTTTTTTTTCATCTGGATTTCTCATTTTATGTGTTCAACTTTGAAACCATACAACTTTTATATTTTTTTTAATCTGGATTTTTCATTTATGAGTGTTAAATTTTGAAACCATACATCGTTTTTTATATGTTTTTTTCATCTGGATTTCTCATTTATGAGTGTTCAATTTTGAAACAATAAAGCTTTTTATGTCTTTTTTTTCATCTGGTTTTTCATTTATGAGTGTTATATTTTGAAACCATAAAACTTTCTATATTGTTATTTCATCTGGATTTCTTATTTATGAGTGTTCAACTTTGAAACCATACAACTTTTTTATATGTTTTTTTTCAATCTGGATTTCTCATTTATGAGTGTTCAACTTTGAAACCATACAACTTTTTATATATGTTTTTTTTCAATCTGATTTCTCATTTATGAGTGTTCAATTTTGAAACCATACAACTTTTTTATGTTTTTTTTAATCTGGATTTCTCATTCATGAGTGTTAACTTTTGAAACCATACATCGTTTTATATGTTTTTTTCATTTGGATTTTTCATTTATGAGTGTTCAATTTTGAAACCATACAACTTTTATGTTTTTTTTTTCTATCTGGATTTCCATTTATGAGTGTTAAATTTTGAAACCATACATCGTTTTATATGTTTTTTTTCATCTGATTTCTCATTTATGAGTGTTCAAATTTGAAACCATATTACTTTTTATATGTTTTTTTCATCTGGATTTCTCATTTATGAGTGTTCAATTTTGAAACCATACAACTTTTATATGTTTTTTTTCAATCTGGATTTTTCATTTATGAGTGTTAATTTTGAAACCATACAACGTTTTATGTTGTTTTTTTTCAATCTGGATTTCTCATTTATGAGTGTTCAACTTTGAAACCATACAACTTTTTTATATATTTTTTTTAATCTGGATTTCTCATTCATGTTTGTTAAATTTTGAAACATATCCTTTTATATTTTTTTTTTTTCATCTCGATTTCTCATTTATGAGTGTTTAATTTTGAAACCATACATCGTTTATATATGTTTTTTTCATCTGGATTTCTCATTTATGAGTGTTCAATTTTGAAACCATACAACTTTTTTATGTTTTTTTTTCAATCTGGTTTTCTCATTTATGAGTGTTTAACTTTGAAACCATACAACGTTTATATATTTTTCATCTCATCTTTTTCATTTTTATGTGTTAAAATTTGAAACCATACAACTTTTTTATATGTTTTTTTCATTTGATTTTTCATTTATGAGTGTTCAACTTTGAAACCATACAACTTTTTATATTGTTTTTTCATCTGGATTTCCCACTAATGAGTGTTAAGTTTTGAAACCATACAACGTTTTATATGTTTTTTTCATGTCGATTTCTCATTTATGAGTGTTTAACTTTGAAACCATACAACTTTTTATATGTTTTTTTTTCAATCTGATTTTTCATTTATGAGTGTTAAATTTTGAAACCATACAACGTTTTATATGTTTTTTTCATCTGGATTTCTCATTTATAAGTGTTCAACTTTGAAACCATACAACTTTTTACATGCTTTTATCATCTGGATTTCTCTTTTATCAGTGTTCAACTCTGAAACCATACAACTTTTTATATTGTTTTTTTATCTGGATTTCTCATTTATGAGTGTTCAACTTTGAAACCATACATTGTTTTATATATGTTTTTTTCATCTCGATTTCTCATTTATGAGTGTTCAATTTTGAAACCATACAACTTTTATATGTTTTTTTTTCAATCTGGATTTTTCATTTATTAGTGTTTAACTTTGAAACCATACATCGTTTTATTAGTTATTTTCACCTGGATTTGTCATTTATGAGTGTTCAACTTTGAAACCATACAACTTTTTTATATTGTTTTTTCATCTGGATTTCCCATTCATGAGTGTTAACTTTGAAACCATACATCGTTTTATATGTTTTTTTTTATCTCGATTTCTCATTTATGAGTGTTTAATTTTGAAAAAATACAACGTTTTATATTTTTTTTTCAATCTGGATTTTTCATTTTGAGTGTAATATTTTGAAACCATACAACGTTTTTATATGTTTTTTCATCTGGATTTCTCATTTATATGTGTTCAACTTTGAAACCATACAACTTTTATATTGTTTTTTCATCTGGATTTCTTATTTATGAGTGTTCAACTTTGAAACCATACAACTTTTTATATTTTTTTTTCATCTCGATTTCTCATTTATGAGTGTTCAACTTTGAAACAATACAGCTTTTTATGTGTGTTTTTTCAATCTGGATTTTTCATTTATGAGTGTTATATTTTGAAACCATACAACTTTTTTATGTTTTTTTTTCATCTGGATTTCTCATTTATGAGTGTTCAACTTTGAAACAATACAGCTTTTTTATATTTTTTTTTTAATCTGGATTTCTCATTTATGAGTGTTAAATTTTGAAACCATACACCTTTTTTATGTTTTTTTTTTAATCTAGATTTTCATTTATGAGTGTTAAATTTTGAAACCATACAATGTTTTATTTGTTTTTTCATTTGATTTCTCATTTATAAATTTAACATTCAAAATTTAAAACTTTTTATATGTTTTTTCATCTCAATTTCTCATTTATGAGTGTTTAACTTTGAAACAATACAACTTTTATTTTTTTTCTTAATTTGATTTCTCATTTATGAGTGTTTAATTTGAAACATACATTGTTTTATATTTTTTTTTCATCTGGATTTCTCATTTATGTGTGTTTTACTTTGAAACCTTACAAATTTTAATGTTTTTTTTTTTTTTTCAATGAGGATTTTTTTATTTATGAGTGTTTAATTTTGAAACCATACAACTTTTATATTTTTTTTCAATCTGGATTTCTCATTTATGAGTGTTCAACTTTGAAACCATACAACTTTTTTATGTTTTTTTTTCAATCTGGATTTTTCATTTATTAGTGTTAAATTTTGAAACCATACAACGTTTTATATGTTTTAAATCTGGATTTTTTTATTTAAGATTTTACCTTTGAAACCATACACTTTTTTTATATTTTTTTTTCATCTGGATTTCTTATTTATGAGTGTTCAACTTTGAAACCATACAAATTTTTATATTGTTTTTTAAATCTGGATTTCTCATTCATGAGTGTTAAATTTTGAAACCATACATCGTTTTATATGTTTTTTTTCACTCGATTTCTCATTTATGAGTGTTAAATTTTGAAACCATACAACTTTTTTATATGTTTTTTTTCATCTGGATTTCTCATTTATGAGTGTTCAACTTTGAAACCATACAACTTTTATATTTTTTTTTTCAATCTTGATTTTCATTTATGAGTGTTAAATTTTGAAACCATACAACGTTTTATATGTTTTTTTTTCATCTGGATTTCTCATTTATGAGTGTTCAACTTTGAAACAATACAACTTTTATATGTTTTTTTTTCAATCTGGATTTTTCATTTATGAGTGTTAAATTTTGAAACCATACAACGTTTTATATGTTTTTAAATCTGATTTTTTTATTTTAAGTGTTTAACTTTGAAACCATACAACTTTTTATATTTTTTTTTCATCTGGATTTCTCATTTATGAGTGTTCAACTTTGAAACAATACAACTTTTATGTTTTTTTAATCTGGATTTCCTTTATGAGTGTTAAATTTTAAACCATACATCGTTTTATATGTTTTTTTTTTCATCTGGATTTCTCATTTATGAGTGTTCAATTTGAAAAAATACATCTTTTTTATGTTTTTTTCAATCTAGATTTTTCATTTATGAGTGTTTAATTTTGAAACCATACAACTTTTTATATGTTTTTTTCATCTGGATTTCTCATTTATGAGTGTTCAACTTTGAAACCATACACTTTTTATATGTGTTTTTTCAATCTGGATTTTCATTTATGAGTGTTATATTTTGAAACCATACAACTTTTTTATGTTTTTTTCATCTGGATTTCTCATTTATGAGTGTTCAACTTTGAAACAATACAGCTTTTTTTATATTTTTTTTAATCTGGATTTCCTATTCATGAGTGTTAAATTTTGAAACCATACATCGTTTTATGTTTTTTTTTCATCTGGATTTCTCATTTATGAGTGTTTCAACTTTAAATAATACATCTTTTTTTATGTTTTTTCAATCTAGATTTTTCATTTATGAGTGTTCAACTTTGAAACAATACAGTTTTTATTTGACTTTCTTCATCTGGATTTTTCATTTATGAGTGTTCAACTTTGAAACCATACAACATTTTATATTGTTTTTTTCATCTGGATTTCCCATTTATGAGTGTTAAATTTTGAAACCATACATCTTTTTTATATGTTTTTTTCATCTCGATTTCTCATTTATGAGTGTTAAATTTTGAAACCATACATCGTTTTATATGTTTTTTTTCATCTCGATTTCTCATTTATGAGTGTTCAACTTTGAAACCATACAACTTTTTTATTTTTTTTTCAATCTGATTTTTCATTTATGAGTGTTGACATTTTGAAACCATACAACGTTTTATATGTTTTTTTTTTCATCTGATTTCTCATTTATAAGTGTTCAACTTTGAAACCATACAACTTTTTATATGCTTTTTTCATCTGGATTTCTCATTTATGAGTGTTCAACTTTGAAACAATACAGCTTTTTTATATGTTTTTTCATCTGGATTTTTCATTTATGAGTGTTCAACTTTGAAACCATACAACTTTTTATATTTTTTTTTCATCTGATTTCTCATTTATGAGTGTTCAACTTTGAAACCATACATTGTTTTTATATGTTTTTTTTCATCTCGATTTCTCATTTATGAGTGTTCAACTTTGAAACCATACAAATTTTATATTGTTTTTTTCATCTGGATTTCTTATTTATGAGTGTTCAACTTTGAAACAATACAACTTTTATGTTTTTTTCAATCTGGATTTTTCATTTATGAGTGTTCAACTTTGAAACCATACAACTTTTTTATATTGTTTTTTCAACTGGATTTTTCATTCATGAGTGTTCAAAATTGAAATAATACAACTTTTTTATATTTTTTTTCAATTTGAATTTCTCATTTATGAGTGTTTAACTTTGAAACCATACATCGTTTTATAGTTTTTTTATCTGGATTTCTCATTTATGAGTGTTAAATTTTGAAACAATACAATGTTTTATATGTTTTTTTTCAATTTGGATTTCTCATTTATGAGTGTTCAACTTTGAAACCATACAACTTTTTTATGATTTTTTTTAAATCTGGATTTCTCATTTATGAGTGTTCTTCATTGAAACAATACAGTTTTTATTTTTTTTTTCAATCTGGATTTTTTATTTATGAGTGTCATATTTTAAACCATACAACTTTTTTTTTATGTTTTTTTTTCATCTGGATTTCTCATTTATGAGTGTTCAACTTTGAAACAATACAACTTTTTATATGTGTTTTTCAATCTGGATTTTTCATTTATGAGTGTTATATTTGAAACCATACAACTTTTTTATATGTTTTTTTCATCTGGATTTCTCATTTATGAGTGTTCAACTTTGAAACAATACAACTTTTTTTATATTTTTTTTAATCTGGATAACCTATTCATGAGTGTTAAAATTTGAAACTATACATCGTTTTATGTTTTTTTTTCATCTGGATTTCTCATTTATGAGTGTTCTATTTTAAAAAATACATCTTTTTATGTCTTTTTTTCAATCTAGATTTTTCATTTATGAGTGTTATATTTTGAAACCATACAACTTTTATATTTTTTTTTTTCATCTGGATTTCTCATTTATGAGTGTTCAACTTTGAAACCATACAACTTTTATATTGTTTTTTCATCTGGATTTCCCATTCATGAGTGTTAAATTTTGAAACCATACATCGTTTTATATGTTTTTTTTCATCTCGATTTCTCATTTATGAGTGTTTAATTTTGAAACCATACAACTTTTTATGGTTTTTTTTTCAATCTGGATTTTTCATTTATTAGTTTTAAATTTTGAAACCATACAACGTTTTATATATTTTTTACATCTAATTTCTTATTTTTAAGTGTTCAACTTTGAAACCATACAAACTTTTATATTGTTTTTTCATCTGGATTTCTTATTTATGAGTGTTCAACTTTGAAACAACAGCTTTTTTATATATTTTTTTTCAATCTGGATTTTTCATTTATGAGTGTTCAACTTTGAAACCATACAACTTTTTATATTGTTTCTTCATCTGGATTCTTCATTCATGAGTGTTGAAAATTTGAAATAATACAACTTTTTTATGTTTTTTTCAATTTGGATTTCTCATTTATGAGTGTTTATCTTTGAAACCATACAACGTTTTATCAGTTATTTTCATCTTGATTTCTCATTTATGAGTGTTCAACTTTGAAACCATACATTGTTTTTATTTTTTTTTTCATCTGGATTTCTCATTTATGTGTGTTCAACTTTGAAACCATACAAATTTTAATGTTTTTTTTCAATGAGGATTTTTTTTATTTATGAGTGTTTAATTTTGAAACCATACAACTTTTATATGTTTTTTTTTAATCTGGATTTCTCATTTATGAGTGTTCAACTTTGAAACCATACAACATTTTTTTGTTTTTTTTTTCAATGAGATTTTTCATTTATGAGTGTTAAATTTTGAAACAATACAATGTTTTATATGTTTTTTTCATCTGGATTTCTCATTTATGAGTGTTCAACTTTGAAACAATACAGCTTTTTTATGTTTTTTTTAATCTGGATTTCCCATTTATGATTGTTCAATTTTAAACCTACACATCGTTTTATGTTTTTTTCTTCTGGATTTCTCATTTATGAGTGTTCTATTTATAAAAAATACATCTCTCTTACGTCTTTTTTTCAATCTAGATTTTTCATTTATGAGTGTTATATTTTGAAACCATACAACTTTGTATATGCTTTTTTTCCTCTGGATTTCTCATTTATGAGTGTTCTACTTTGAAACAATAAAGTTTTTTATATGTGTTTTTCATCTGGATTTTCATTTATGAGTGTTATATTTTGAAACCATACAACTTTTTTATGTTTTTTTTCATCTGGATTTCTCATTTATGAGTGTTCAACTTTGGAACAATACAGCTTTTTTATATCCTTTTTTTAATCTGGATTTCCTATTCATGAGTGTTAAATTTTGAAACTATACATCGTTTTATGTTTTTCTTTCTTCTGGATTTCTCATTTATGAGTTTTCTACTTATAAATAATACATCTTTTCTTATGTCTTTTTTTACAATCTAGATTTTTCATTTATGAGTTTTCAATTTTGGAACAATACAGTTTTTTATTTGACTTTCTTCACTCTAAATTTTTCATTTATGAGTGTTCAACTTTGAAACCATAAAACATTTTATATTGTTTTTTTCATCTGGATTTCCATTCATGAGTGTTAAATTTTGAAACCATACATCCTTTTATATGTTTTTTTTCATATCGTTTTCTCATTTATGAGTGTTCAACTTTGAAACCATACAACTTTTTTATGGTTTTTTTTCAATCTGATTTTTCATTTATGAAACTTACATTTTGAAACCATACAACGTTTTATATGTTTTTTTCATCCGATTTCTCATTTATAAGTTTTGAACTTTGAAACCATACAACTTTTATATGTTTTTTTTCATCTGTATTTCTCATTTATCAGTGTTCAACTTTGAAACAATACAGCTTTTTTATATGTTTTCTTCACTCTGGATTTTTCATTTATGAGTGTTCAACTTTGAAACCATACATCTTTTTATATTTAATTTTTCATCTGGATTTCTCATTTATGTGTGTTCAACTTTGAAACCATACATTGTTTTATGTGTTTTTTTTTCATGTCGATTTCTCATTTATGAGTGTTCATCTTTGAAACCATACAAATTTTATATTGTTTGTTTTCATCTGGATTTCTTATTTATGAGTGTTCAACTTTGAAACAATACAGCTTTTTTATGTCTTTTTTCAATCTGGATTTTCATTTATGAGTGTTCAACTTTGAAACCATACAAATTTTTATATTGTTTTTTTAAATCTGGATTTCCCATTCATGATTGTTAAATTTTGAAACCATACATCGTTTTATATGTTTTTTTTTCATGTCGATTTCTCATTTATGAGTGTTTAATTTTGAAACCATACATCGTTTTATATGTTTTTTTTCATCTGGATTTCTCATTTATGATTGTTCAATTTTGAAACCATACATCGTTTTATGTTTTTTTTCATCTGGATTTCTCATTTATGAGTGTTAAACTTGAAACCTTATAACTTTTTATATGCTTTTTTCATATGGATTTCTCATTTATCAGAGTTTTACTTATAAACAATACATCTTATCTTATGTCTTTTATCAATCTGAATTTTTCATTTATGAGTGCTATATTTTGAAACCATACAACTTTTTATATGTTCTTTTCATCTGAATTTCTCATTTATGAGTGTTCAACTTTGAAACCATACAACTTTTATGTTTTATTTTCAATCTGGCTTCTTATTTATGAGTGTTCAACTTTGAAACCATACAAATTTTTATATTGTTATTTCATCTGGATTTCTTATTTATGAGTGTTCAACTTTGAAACCTTACAACTTTTAATATGCTTTTATGATCTGGATTTCTCATTTATGAGTGTTCTACATTGAAACAATACAGCTTTTACAAATTTTTCTTTAATCTGGATTTCCATACATGAGTGTTAAATTTGAAACGATAAATCGTTTTATATGTTTTTTTTTCATCTGCATTTCTCATTTATGATTGTTCAATTTTAAAACCATACAACTTTTATATGTTTTTTTTCGATCTGGATTTTTCATTTATTAGTGTTAAATTTTGAAACCATACAACGTTTTATATTTTTTTACATCTGGATTTTTCATTTTTAAGTGTTCACCTTTGAAACCTTATAAATTTTTATATTGTTTTTTTTCATCTGGATTTCTTATTTATGAGTGTAGAACTTTGAAATAATACAGCTTTTATATGTCATTTTTCAATCTTCATTTTTCATTTATGAGTGTTCAACTTTGAAACCATACAACTTTTATATTGTTTTTTCATCTGGATTTTTAATTCATGAGTGTTCAACTTTGAGGTAATACAACTTTTTTATGTGTTTTTTTTCAATCTGGATTTCTCATTTATGAGTGTTAACTTTGAAACCATACAACTTTTTATGTTTTTTTTCTTAAATTGATTTCTCATTTATGAGTGTTTAACTTTGAAACCATACATAGTTTTATAAATTTTTTTCACCTGGATTTCTCATTTATGAGTGTTCAACTTTGAAACCATACAACTTTTTATATGTTTTTTTTTATTTGGATTTCTCATTTATAAGTGTTCAACTTTGAAACCATACAACTTTTTATATTTTTTTTTTAATCTAGATTCATATTTATGAGTGTTCAACTTTGAAACCATACAACTTTTATATGTTTTTTTCATCTGGATTTCTCATTTATGAGTGTTCTACTTTGAAACAATACAACTTTTATATATTTTTTTTAATCTGGATTTCCATTCATGAGTGTTAAATTTGAAACCATAAATCGTTTTATATGTTTTTTTCATCTGGATTTCTCATTTATGATTGTTCAATTTTGAAATATTACAACATTTTTTATGTTTTTTTTTTCAATCTGAATTTTTCATTTATTAGTGTTAAATTTTGAAACCATACAACGGTTTATATGTTTTTTACATCTGATTTTTTTTATATTTAAGTGTTCAACTTTGAAACCATACAAATTTTTTATATTTTTTTTAACTGGATTTCCCATTTAGAGTGTAAAATTTTGAAACCATACATCGTTTTATATATTTTTTTATCAATTTGCATTTTTTATTTATGAGTGTTTAACTTTGAAACCATTGAACTTTTTTTATGTTCATTTTACAATCTGGATTTCTCATTTATGAGTGTTCAACTTTGAAACTATTTAACTTTTTATGTTTTTTTCAATGAGGATTTTTTTATTTATGAGTGTTTAACTTTAAAACTTACAACTTTTATATGTTTTTTTTCAATCTGATTTCTCATTTATGAGTGTTCAACTTTGAAACCATACAACTTTTTATGTGTTTTTTCAAAGAGAATTTTTCATTTATGAATGTTAAATTTTGAAACAATACAATGTTTTTTCAACTTTTAAGTGTTCAACTTTGAAACCATACAACTTTTATAATTTTTTTAAATCTGGATTTTCATTTATGAGTGTTAACTTTTGAAACCATACAACTTTTTATATGTTTTTTTATTTTGATTTCTCATTCATGAGTGTTAAATTTTGAAACTATACATCTTTTTATGTTTTTTTTTCATTTGGATTTCTCATTTATGAGTGTTAAAATTTTAAACCTTATTACTTTTTTATATGCTTTTTTCATTTGGATTTCTCATTTATGAGTGTTTTACTTATAACAATACATATTATCTTATGTTTTTTTTCTATCTGGATTTCTTATTTATGAGTGTTCAACTTTGAAACAATACAACTTTTTTTTATATGTTTTTTTCATCTGGATTTCTCATTCCATGAGTGTTCAAAATTGAGATAATACAAATTTTTTATAGTTTTTTTTCAATCTGGATTTCTCATTTATAAGTGTTCTCCTTTGAAACCATACATCTTTTTATATATGTTTTTTTTCAATCTGGATTTCTCATTTATTAGTGTTCAACTTTGAAACCATACAACTTTTTATGATTTTTTTAAATCTGGATTTTCATTTATGAGTGTTATATTTTGAAATCATACAACTTTTTATATATTTTTTTCATCTGGATTTCTCATTTATAAGTGTTAAACTTTGAAACAATACAACTTTTATATGCCTTTACCATCTGGATTTCTCATTTATCAGTGTTCAACTTTGAAACAATACAGCTTTTTTATGTTTTTTTAATCTGGATTTCCCATTTATGAGTGTTAAATTTTGAAACCATACACCTTTTTATGTTTTTTTTTTTAATCTAGATTTTAAATTTATGAGTGTTAAATTTTGAAACCATACATTGTTTTATTTGTTTTTTCATTTGATTTCTCATTTATAAATTTTGAACATTCAAAATTTAAACTTTTATATGCTTTTATCATCTCAATTTCTCATTTATGAGTGTTTAACTTTGAAACAATACAATTTTATATTTTTTTTCTTAATTTGGATTTCTCATTTATGAGTGTTCAATTTGAAACCATACATTGTTTTATATTTTTTTTCATCTGGATTTTCATTTATGAGTGTTTTACTTTGAAACCTTACAAATTTTAATGTTTTTTTTTGGTCAATGAGGATTTTCTTTTATTTATGAGTGTTTAATTTTGAAACCATACAACGTTTTATATGTTTTAAATCTGATTTTTTATTTTTAAGTTTTTACCTTTGAAACCTTTTAACTTTTTATATTTTTTTTTCATCTGGATTTCTTATTTATGAGTGTTCAACTTTGAAACCATACAAATTTTTATATTGTTTTTAAATCTGGATTTCCATTCATGATTGTTAAATTTTGAAACCATACATCGTTTTATATGTTTTTTTTCATGTCGATTTCTCATTTATGAGTGTTAAATTTTGAAACCATACAACGTTTTATATTTTTTTCATCTGGATTTCTCATTTATAAGTGTTCAACTTTGAAACCATACAACTTTTATATGTTTTCTTTCATCTGGTTTCTCATTTATGAGTGTTCAACTTTGAAACCATACAACTTTTTTTATTTTTTTTTTCAACTTGATTTTTAATTTATGAGTGTTAAATTTTGAAACCATACAACGTTTTATATGCTTTTATCATCTGGATTTCTCATTTATGAGTGTTCTACTTTGAAACAATACAGCTTTTATATGTTTTTTTTTCAATCTGGGTTTTTTCATTTATTAGTGTTAATTTTGAAACCATACAACGTTTTATATGTTTTTTAAATCTGGATTTTTCATTTTAAGTGTTTAACTTTGAAACCTTATAACTTTTTATATTTTTTTTTCATCTGGATTTCTTATTTATGAGTGTTCAACTTTGAAACCATACAATTTTTTATATTGTTTTTAAATCTGGATTTCCCATTCATGATGTTAAATTTTGAAACCATACATCGTTTTATATGTTTTTTTTTTCATCTCGATTTCTCATTTATGAGTGTTCAAATTTGAAACCATACATCGTTTTTATGTTTTTTTTCATCTGGATTTCTCATTTATGAGTGTTAAACTTGAAACCATACAACTTTTTATATACTTTTTTCATCTGGATTTCTCATTTAGAGTTTTACTTATAAACAATACATCTTATCTTACGTTTTTTTTCAATCTGGATTTTTTTTCATTTTCATACATCGTTTTATATGTTTTTTTTTTTTCATCTGGATTTCTCATTTATGAGTGTTCAATTTTGAAACCATACAACTTTTTTATGTTTTTCTTTCGATCTGATTTTTCATTTATGAGTGTTAAATTTTGAAACCATACAACGTTTAATATTTTTTTCATCTGATTTTTCATTTTTAAGTGTTCACCTTTGAAACCTTATAAATTTTTATATTTTTTTTCATCTGGATTTCTTATTTATGAGTGTTCAACTTTGAAATAATACAACTTTTATATGTTTTTTTCAATCTGATTTTCATTTATGAGTGTTCAACTTTGAAACCATACAACATTTTGTATTGTTTTTTCATCTGGATTTTTCATTTATGAGTGTTCAAAATTGAAACAATACAACTTTTTTTTATGTTTTTTTCATCTGGATTTTCATTCATGAGTGTTCAAATTTGAAATAATACAACTTTTTTATTTTTTTCATCTGGATTTCTCATTTATGAGTGTTCTACTTTGAAACAATACAGTTTTTATGTGTTTTTTCAATCTGATTTTTCATTTATGAGTGTTATATTTGAAACCATACAACTTTTATATGTTTTTTTCATCTGGATTTCTCATTCATGAGTGTTCAACTTTGAAACAATACAGCTTTTTTATATTTTTTTTTTAATCTGGATTTCCTATTCATGAGTGTTAAATTTTGAAACCATACATCGTTTTATATTTTTTCTTTCATCTGGATTTCTCATTTATGAGTGTTCTATTTGAAAAAATACATCTTTCTTACGTCTTTTTTCAATCTAGATTTTTCATTTATGAGTGTTATATTTTGAAACCATACAACTTTTTATATGTTTTTTTTTTATCTGGATTTCTCATTTATGAGTGTTCAACTTTGAAACCATACAACTTTTTATATTTTTTTTCATCTGGATTTCTCATTTATGAGTGTTAAATTTTGAAACCATACATCATTTTATATGTTTTTTTATATCGATTTCTCATTTATGAGTTTTAATTTTGAAACCATACAACTTTTCATGGTTTTTTTTCAATCTGGATTTTTCATTTATTAGTTTTAAATTTTGAAACCATACAACGTTTTATATATCTTTACATCTAATTCCTTATTTTAAGTGTTCACCTTTGAAACCTTTCAAACTTTTATATGTTTTTTTTTCATCTGATTTCTTATTTATGAGTGTTCAACTTTGAAACAACAGCTTTTTATATATTTTTTTCAATCTGGATTTTTCATTTATGAGTGTTCAACTTTGAAACCATACAACTTTTTTATATTGTTTCTTCATCTGGATTCTTCATTTATGAGTGTTGAAAATTGAAATAATACAACTTTTATATGTTTTTTTTCAATCTGGATTTCTCATTTATGAGTGTTCACCTTTGAAACCATACAATTTTTTGTTTTTTTTTTCAATGAGATTTTTCATTTATGAGTGTTAAAATTTGAAACCATACAATGTTTTATATGTTTTTTCATCTGGATTTCTCATTTATGAGTGTTCAACTTTGAAACAATACAGCTTTTTTATGTCTTTTTTTTAATCTGGATTCCCATTTATGAGTGTTAAATTTTAAACCTACACATCGTTTTATGTTTTTCTTTCTTCTGGATTTCTCATTTATGAGTGTTCTATTTATAAAAAATACATCTTTCTTACGTCTTTTTTCAATCTAGATTTTTCATTTATGAGTGTTATACTTTGAAACCTATACAACTTTTATATGCTTTTTTTCATCTGGATTTCTCATTTATGAGTGTTCAACTTTGAAACAATAAAGTTTTTATGTGTTTTTTCATCTGGATTTTTCATTTATGAGTGTTATATTTTGAAACCATACAACTTTTTATGTTTTTTTTTCATCTGGATTTCTCATTTATGAGTGTTCAACTTTGGAACAATACAGCTTTTTTATATTTTTTTAATCTGGATTTCCTATTCATGAGTGTTAAATTTTGAAACTATACATCGTTTTATGTTTTTTTTCTTCTGGATTTCTCATTTATGAGTGTTCTACTTTATAAATAATACATCTTTTCTTACGTCTTTTTTTTCAATCTAGATTTTTTTATTTATGAGTTTTCAACTTTGGAACAATACAGTTTTTTATTTGACTTTCTTCATCTAAATTTTTCATTTATGAGTGTTCAACTTTGAAACCATAAAACATTTTATATTGTTTTTTCATCTGGATTTCCCATTCATGAGTGTTAAATTTTGAAACCATACATCCTTTTATATGTTTTTTTTCATATCGATTTCTCATTTATGAGTGTTCAACTTTGAAACCATACAACTTTTTATGTTTTTTTTTTCAATCTGATTTTTCATTTATGAAACTTACATTTTGAAACCATACAACGTTTTATATTTTTTTTTTCATCTGGATTTCTCATTTATGAGTGTTGAACTTTGAAACCATACAACTTTTTTTATATGCTTTTTTCATCTGTATTTCTCATTTATCAGTGTTCAACTTTGAAACAATACAGCTTTTTATATGTCTTTCTTCACTCTGGATTTTTCATTTATGAGTGTTCAACATTGAAACCATACATCTTTTTTATATTTTTTTTTTCATCTGGATTTCACATTTATGTGTGTTCAACTTTGAAACCATACATTGTTTTATGTGTTTTTTTTTCATGTCGATTTCTCATTTATGAGTGTTCAACTTTGAAACCATACAAATTTTATATTGTTTTTTTCATCTGATTTCTTATTTATGAGTTTTCAACTTTGAAACAATACAACTTTTATATTTTTTTTCAATCTGGATTTTTCATTTATGAGTGTTCAACTTTGAAACCATACAAATTTTTATATTTTTTTTAAATCTGGATTTCCCATTCATGATTGTTAAATTTTGAAACCATACATCGTTTTTATATTTTTTTTCATCTCGATTTCTCATTTATGAGTGTTTAATTTTGAAACCATACATCGTTTTATATTTTTTTTTCATCTGGATTTCTCATTTATGATTGTTCAATTTTGAAACCATACATCGTTTTATGTTTTTTTTTCATCTGGATTTCTCATTTATGAGTGTTAAACTTGAAACCTTATAACTTTTTTATATGTTTTTTTTCATCTGGATTTCTCATTTATCAGTGTTTTACTTATAAACAATACATCTTATTTATGTCTTTTATCAATCTGAATTTTTCATTTATGAGTGTTATATTTTGAAACCATACAACTTTGTATATGTTCTTTTCATCTGAATTTCTCATTTATGAGTGTTCAACTTTGAAACCATACAACTTTTTTATGTTTTTTTTCAATCTGGATTCTTATTTATGAGTGTTAACTTTGAAACCATACAAATTTTTTATATTGTTATTTCATCTGGATTTCTTATTTATGAGTGTTCAACTTTGAAACCTTACAACTTTTAATATGCTTTTATCATCTGGATTTCTCATTTATGAGTGTTCTACATTGAAACAATACAGCTTTTACAAATTTTTCTTTAATCTGTTCACCTTTGAAACCTTATAGATTTTTTAAATTTTTTTTTCATCTGGATTTCTTATTTATTAGTGTTGAACTTTGAAACACTAAAACTTTTATGTTTTTTTTTTCAATTTGGATTTCTCATTTATGAGTGTTTATCTTTAAAACCATACATCGTTTTATAAGTTCTTTTCATCTAGATTTCTAATTTATATGTGTTCAACTTTGAAACCTCATAACTTTTTTATGTTTTTTTTTTCAATCTAGATTCTTATTTATGAGTGTTGAACTTTGAAACCATACAACTTTTTATTTGCTTTTTTCATCTGGATTTCTCATTTATGTGTGTTCTACTTTGAAACAATAGATCTTTTCATATCTCTTTTTTTTCAATCTGGATTTCTCATTTATGAGTGTTATATTTTAAAACCATACAACTTTTTATGTTTTTTTTTAATCTGAATTTCCATTTATGAGTGTTAAATTTTGAAACTATACATCGTTTTATATTTTTTTTTTCATCTGGATTTTCATTTATGAGTGTTCAAAATTGAGATAATACAACTTTTTATATGTTTTTTTCAATTTGGATTTCTCATTTATGAGTGTTCAACTTTGAAACAATACAACTTTTTTATGTGTTTTTTCAATCTGGATTTTTCATTTATGAGTGTTCAACTTTGAAACCATAAAACTTTTTATATTTTTTTATCATCTGGATTTCTCATTTATGAGTGTTCAAAATTGAAACCATACAAATTTTTATAGTTTTTTTTCAATCTGGATTTCTCATTTATAAGTGTTCTCCTTTGAAACCTACAACTTTTTTATGTTTTTTCAATCTGGATTTCTCATTTATGAGTGTTCAACTTTGAAACCATACAACTTTTTTATGATTCTTTTAAATCTGGATTTTCATTTATGAGTGTTATATTTTGAAATCATACAACTTTTTATATGTTTTTTTTTTTTTCATCTGGATTTCTCACATATAAGTGTTAAATTTTTAAACAATACAACTTTTATATGCCTTTACCATCTTGGATTTCTCATTTATGAGTGTTCAACTTTGGAACAATACAGCTTTTTTATGTATTTTTTTTTAATCTGGATTTCCCATTTATGAGTGTTCAACTTTGAAACAATACAACTTTTTTATATTGTCTTTTCATCTGGATTTCTCTCATTTATGAGTGTTCAACTTTGAAACCATACAACGTTTTATATGTTTTTAAATCTGGATTTTTCATTTTAAGTTTTACCTTTGAAATCTTTTAACTTTTTTATATTCTCTTTTTCATCTCGATTTCTATTTATGAGTGTTCAACTTTGAAACCATACAAATTTTTATATTGTTTTTTAAATCTGGATTTCCTATTCATGAGTGTTAAATTTTGAAACCATACATCGTTTTATATGTTTTTTTTTCATGTCGATTTTCATTTATGAGTGTTAAATTTTGAAACCATACAACGTTTTATATGTTTTTTTCATCTGGATTTCTCATTTATGATTGTTCAATTTTGAAACAATACAGCTTTTATATGTTTTTTTTTCAATCTGGTTTTTCATTTATTAGTGTTAAATTTTGAAACCATACAACTTTTTATATTATTTTTTTTTCATCTGGATTTCTTATTTATGAGTGTTCAACTTTGAAACCATACAAATTTTATATTGTTTTTTAAATCTGGATTTCCATTCATGAGTGTTAAATTTTGAAACCATACATCGTTTTATATGTTTTTTTTTCATGTCGATTTCTCATTTATGAGTGTTTAATTTTGAAACCATACAACTTTTTATGTTTTTTTTCAATCTGGATTTTTCATTTATGAGTGTTAAATTTTGAAACCATACATCGTTTTATGTTTTTTTTCATCTGGATTTCTCATTTATGAGTGTTAAAACTTGAAACCATATAACTTTTTATATCCTTTTTTTCATCTGGATTTCTCATTTATCAGAGTTTTACTTTTAAACAATACATCTTTTTATGTCTTTTTTCAATCTGAATTTCTCATTTATGAGTGTTCAACTTTGAAACCATACAACTTTTATGTTTTTTTTTTCAATCTGGATTTCTTATTTATGAGTGTTCAACTTTGAAACCATACAAATTTTTTATATTGTTATTTCATCTGGATTTCTTATTTATGAGTGTTCAACTTTGAAACCATACAACTTTTAATATGCTTTTATCATCTGGATTTCTCATTTATGAGTGTTCTACTTTGAAACAATACAGCTTTTACAAATTTTTTTTAATCTGGATTTCCATTCATGAGTGTTAAATTTGAAACCATAAATCGTTTTATATGTTTTTTTTCATCTGGATTTCTCATTTATGATTGTTCAATTTTGAAACCATACAACTTTTTATGGTTTTTTTTCAATCTGGATTTTTCATTTATTAGTGTTTAACTTTGAAACCATACAACGGTTTTATATGTTTTTTCATCTGGATTTTTTATTTTTAAGTGTTCACCTTTGAAACCTTACAAATTTTTTTATTGTGTTTTTTCATCTGGATTTCTCATTTATGAGTGTTCAACTTTGGAACCATACAAATTTTTTATATTGTTTTTCATCTGGATTTTCATTTATGAGTGTCAAATTTTGAAACCATAAATCGTTTTATATGTTTTTTTATCAATTTGATTTTTCATTTATGAGTGTTTAACTTTGAAACCATACAACTTTTATATGTTTTTTTCAATCTGGATTTCTCATTTATGAGTGTTCAACTTTGAAACCATACAACTTTTTATGTTTTTTTTTTAATGAGGATTTTTTTTCATTTATGAGTGTTAGATTTTGAAACAATACAATGTTTTATATGTTTTTTCCTCTGGATTTCTCATTTATGAGTGTTAAAATTTGAAACCATATTACTTTTTTTATATGTTTTTTTCATTTGGATTTCTCATTTATGAGTGTTCTACTTTAAACAATACATATTATCTTATGTTTTTTTAATCTAGATTTCTCATTTATGAGTGTTCAACTTTGAAACCATACAAGTTTTATGTTTTTTTTCAATCTAGATTTTTCATTTATGAAAGGTTAAATTTTGAAACCATACAACGTTTGATATGTTTTTCATCTGGATTTCTCATTTATAAGTGTTCAACTTTGAAACCCAACACATTTTATATGCTTTTTTCATCTTGATTTCTCATTTATGAGTGTTCTACTTTGAAACAACACAGCTTTTGCATTTTTTTTTAATCTGGATTTTCCATTCATGAGTATTAAATTTGAAACCATACATTCAACTTTCAAACAATACAGTTTTTATATTATTTTTTTCAATTTAGATTCTTATTTATGAGTGTTCAACTTTGAAACAATACAACTTTTTATGATTTTTTTTCAATCTGGATTTTTCATTTATGAGTGTTAATTTTGAAACCATACAACGTTTTATATGTTTTTTTTTCATCTGGATTTCTCATTTATAAGTGTTCAACTTTGAAACAATACAGCTTTTTATATGTTTTTTTTTAATCTGGATTTCCATTTATGAGTGTTAATTTTGAAACCATACATCGTTTTATATATTTTTTTATCAATTTGATTTCTCATTTATGAGTGTTTAACTTTGAAACCATACAACTTTTTATATTTTTTTTTAATCTGGATTTCCCATTCATGAGTGTTAAATTTTGAAACCATACATCGTTTTATATGTTTTTTTTCATTTGGATTTCTCATTTATGATTGTTCAATTTTGAAACCATACAACTTTTTTTTTTTTTTCAATCTGGATTTTTCATTTATTAGTGTTAAATTTTGAAACCATACAACTTTTTATATGTTTTTTCATCTGGATTTTTTATTTTTAAGTGTTCAACCTTTGAAACCTTATAATTTTTATATTGTTTTTCATCTGGATTTCTTATTTATGAGTGTTCAACTTTGAAACAATAAAAATTTTTTTATGTTTTTTTTTCTCAATCTGGATTTCTCATTTATGAGTGTTTATCTTTGAAACCATACATCGTTTTATATGTTCTTTTCATCTAGATTTCTAATTTATAGTGTTCAACTTTGAAACCTCATAACTTTTTATGTTTTTTTTTCAATCTGGATTCTTATTTATGAGTGTTCAACTTTGAAACCATACAACTTTTTATATGTTTTTTTCATCTGGATTTCTCATTTATGAGTGTTCTACTTTGAAACAATACATCTTTTATATCTCTTTTTTTCAATCTGGATTTCTCATTTATGAGTGTTATATTTTGAAACCATACAACTTTTTTATGTTTTTTTTTAATCTGAATTTCCATTCATGAGTGTTAAATTTTGAAACTATACATCGTTTTATGTTTTTTTCTTTCACCTGGATTTTCATTTATGAGTGTTCAAAATTGAAATAATACAACTTTTTATGTTTTTTTCAATTTGGATTTCTCATTTATGAGTGTTCAACTTTGAAACAATACATCTTTTTATATGTTTTTTTTCATCTGGATTTTTCATTTATGAGTTTTCAACTTTGAAACCAAAAAACTTTTTTATATTTTTTTTTCATCTGGATTTCTCATTTATGAGTGTTCAAAATTGAAATAATACAAATTTTTATAGTTTTTTTCAATCTGGATTTCTCATTTATAAGTGTTCTCCTTTGAAACCATACAACTTTTTATGTTTTTTTCAATCTGGATTTCTCATTTATGAGTGTTCAACTTTGAAACCATACAACTTTTTATGATTTTTTTAAATCTGGATTTTTCATTTATGAGTGTTATATTTTGAAACCATACAACTTTTATATGTTTTTTTTTCATCTGATTTCTCATTTATAAGTGTTAAATTTTGAAACAATACAACTTTTTATATGTTTTTTACCACTTTGATTTCTCATTTATGAGTGTTCAACTTTGGAACAATACAGCTTTTTTATGTTTTTTTTAATCTGGATTTCCCATTTATGAGTGTTCAACTTTGAAACCATACAACTTTTATATGTCTTTTCATCTGGATTTCTCATTTATGAGTGTTCAACTTTGAAACCATACAACGTTTTATATGCTTTTTTTTAAATCTGGATTTTTATTTTTAAGTTTTAACTTTGAAACCATACAACTTTTTTATATTCTTTTTTTCATCTGGATTTCTATTTATGAGTGTTCAACTTTGAAACCATACAAATTTTTATATTGTTTTTTTAAATCTGGATTTCTATTCATGAGTGTTAAATTTTGAAACCATACATCGTTTTATATGTTTTTTTTTCATGTCGATTTCTCATTTATGAGTGTTAAATTTTGAAACCATACAACGTTTTATATGTTTTTTTCATCTGGATTTCTCATTTATAAGTGTTCAACTTTGAAACCTTACAACTTTTTATGTTTTCTTTCATCTGGGTTCTCATTTTTGAGTGTTTAACTTTGAAACCATACAACTTTTATCATTTTTTCAATCTTGATTTTTAATTTATGAGTGTTAAATTTTGAAACCATACAACGTTTTATATGTTTTTTTCATCTGGATTTCTCATTTATGATTGTTCAATTTTGAAACAATACAACTTTTATATGTTTTTTTTTTCAATCTGGTTTTTCATTTATTAGTGTTAAATTTTGAAACCATACAACGTTTTATATTTTTTTTAAATCTGGATTTTTTTTATTTTTAAGTGTTCATCTTTGAAACCTTACAACTTTTTATATTCTTTTTTCATCTGGATTTCTTATTTATGAGTGTTCAACTTTGAAACCATACAAATTTTTATATTGTTTTTAAATCTGGATTTCCCATTCATGAGTGTTAAATTTTGAAACCATACATCGTTTTATATGTTTTTTCATCTCGATTTCTCATTTATGAGTGTTTAATTTTGAAACCATACATCGTTTTATATGTTTTTTTTCATCTGGATTTCTCATTTATGATTGTTCAATTTTGAAACCATACAACGTTTTATGTTTTTTTTTCAATCTGGATTTTTCATTTATTAGTGTTAAATTTTGAAACCATACATCGTTTTATGTTTTTTCTTTCATCTGGATTTCTCATTTATGAGTGTTAAAACTTGAAACCTTACAACGTTTTTTATATCCTTTTTTCATCTGGATTTCTCATTTATCAGAGTGTTTTACTTTAAACAATACATCTTATCTTACGTCTTTTTCAATCTGAATTTCTCATTTATGAGTGTTCAACTTTTATGTTTTATTTTCAATCTTTTTTTTTATTTATGAGTGTTCAACTTTGAAACCATACAAATTTTTTTATATTGTTTTTCATTCTGGATTTCTTATTTATGAGTGTTCAACTTTGAAACCTTACAACTTTTATATGCTTTTATCATCTGGATTTCTCATTTATGAGTGTTCTACATTGAAACAATACAGCTTTTTATAATTTTTTCTTTAATCTGGATTTCCATTTATGAGTGTTAAATTTGAAACGATAAATCGTTTTATATGTTTTTTTTCATCTGCATTTCTCATTTATGATTGTTCAATTTTGAAACCATACAACTTTTATGGTTTTTTTTTTCAATCTGATTTTTCATTTATTAGTGTTAAATTTTGAAACCATACAACGTTTTATATGTTTTTACATCTGATTTTTTCATTTTTGAGTGTTCACCTTTGAAACCTTATAAATTTTTATATTGTTTTTTCATCTGATTTCTTATTTATTAGGTGTAGAACTTTGAAATAATACAGCTTTTTTTTATATGTCATTTTTCAATCTTCATTTT